>NC_135861.1:14712386-14832386 GCF_031162955.1 Sander vitreus | reverse complement strand
GTACAGCTCATTAAGCCCCTCTTGTGTCACTGCAGAGAACCTTAGTAAATGTTAATTTAATTATTTATCAGAATTATGAGCTGATATTTTGTTGTGATTGTCCTCAGCTTCACGAGAGCAGCTACGATGCAGGAAAAGCTCTCCAGCGTCTGGTGAAGAAGCCTGTACCCAAACTGATAGAGAAGTGCTGGTCTGAGGATGAAGTGGTAAGAGAACCTTTCTTTTTAATTTGGAAATGCATTATCAAAGATATCTTGCTTGACCAATACTTGTTTAAAGGACACAAGTTGGCATACACAACAAATTCATTTTTTTAAATTTAAGTTTTTTGTGTGGGTACCTGCTGTCTGTCAGAGCTTGGTTTGTGTCTTTAGAGGGAGTTGTTCAGAGAGAGTGAGTTAAAACAGGGCTCTTGGCCCAATCTCACAAGACATCAGTAAAAACACTTGTCAGTTTCCACCTCCTCCAAGGCCCAAGAGCAGCTGCATCCTGTTTATCACCCGCAGAATAAATCTTGAGTGTGGAAGTCTGGCAAGGGAGAAAAATTGAGGGCTGGTAATGTTAGCCTCCATTTGAATTTAGATGTGAATTTCACCACAGCTGTTGAAGGGCTGGAATCAGAAAATGGTAGCTCTTCTCCCTGATCAAATAACACATCATGAACAGGTAGAAGGGAGGAATGGGGGCAACCTCTAGCTCACCCAGTAAGTGCGTGCTTTGCAGCGGTGCGGGTTCGAATCCGACCTGTGGCCCTTTGCTGCGTGTCATCCCCCATCTCTCTCCCGCTTTTCCTGTCTATCCACTGTCACTCTGAAATAGAAGGAAAAGCCCCCCCAAAGAAGAAAAGAGGAATGAAAGTGTTGGATAACACCACGTCAAAACGACTGAGAGCTGCAGCTTTGGCATTCATGCTTTATGACGCGCTGCACTGCATGTTTGTACACACTCCCTTTTAAGGATAACACTACTGACTGAAGATCTTAGAACAGTGCAAGGCTCCATCACTAAAATGCTTCTGTGTTAGTTTTTTCCTCCTCCTCTGTTGATCATCCATTTCCCACTTTGATATTGTTTGGTAAAGCTGAAGCTTGGCAGTCTTTTGTTGAGCTTTAAACCCGGCAGCTCAGATCCAGTGTGGAAGTGAATGGGTCTATTTGTCTTGTAATTGAACGTGGTGGGTACATTTGAATAAAGCTAGAGCTCACGGCAGGACCATAGCGAATCGCAACAGATTAAGTCGGGCATGCTTTTGGGGACTAGTTATGAGTTTGCCTTTTTTTATGCATGCACCAAGCCTAACTGCTGTGCAAAGATGATCAGAGCAGGGGCCAGGCATGTTGATGGGAGGCTTTAATGCCACACTCCACCACAGCAGGTCTACTACAGACCACTTGTCAAAGAAGCACAGTGGGGGCTCGACAGTAGAAGCTGTAAATAACTCAATTCAGAAAATAATGCGATCAACTTCAGTAATTCACTTTTGGCTTTTTTTTTACCAAAAATGTTGCTTTACAGCATAATTTTATCTGCGATGATATACCCTTATATATTCTCGGAATCTGAGTGACGATTTCGATATGTGGACGTTTAAAAAAATCTGATAAGGATATATCGGCCGATAGTAACTTATTTTAACATAAACACATAATATAAAGGATCAACCTTGATGCAGATCCTTTACATTTGTTTTTTTAATAGAATTGTGACTACGTGACCTCATACTCATCGGGACATTTTACAGTATAAAAATAAACGTCAGTGCCCCCTGGTGTACAAATATATGAAACTATGTAGCTATCTAAATTACCTTAAACCTAGTTTGGCATTTCTGTACTGCAACTACTTGTTGCTTATTAGCCGACATACACAAATACTGATATACTGGCCTGACCGATTTATTTCAAGTCTAGCTGTCTACCACAACAACGTGTATATGTACACATTACTTAGACATTATCAAATTCATGGTATATGCAATGACCTGTGGGGGTGCCCTGGTAGCTCACCTGGTTGAGTGTGCTCCCCATGTACTAAGGCTCAGTCCTTATTGCAGTGGCCCGGGTTTGAGTCTCTCGGCTCTTTGCTGCATGTCATCCCCCATCTCTCTCCCCCCTTTCCTGTCTTAACTGAACTGTCCTGTCAAATAAAGGCCAAAAAAACAACCTTTATAAACTAAGAAACAAGGCTTGCTTAAAACTTAGGCAAACATTTGTTTACATGTGATCATCATATTGTTACAATATTATTTTACTCTAAGACGATAACATTGAATTATTGCCCAGTCCTGGGCCCATTTAATTAATTCTGGAAGCTGGGTCAAGGCAACTCTATCCACATTTCCACAGAGGCGTTTCATCATGTTCAGACCGCATTATGTAACTGAAGTGGAGGAGCTGTCAGGGAGTCCAGTACACTGTGTTAGCCATGTTCAGTGGCGGGTGTGTTTTGTGTCTGCGGGTGGAGGCGGTCAGCAGCCTTAGTGCTCCACCTGCCCCACAGTGTCCACAGCCTGGAGAAGCAGCAGCTTGTCTCTGGCCAGCCAAGGACACGGCTCGAAGTGATCTGATCACCAGTTGTGCCTTTTCAGCCCTGCAGCCTTGAGGGACAGGTGTAAATGTAGCGCCAACCTTGACACTCAGCCCTGCTGCTCTTAATTTATTTATCACCCCTTCCTTCTTCCCTCTCCTCTTCCCTCTTATCCCCTCTAGGAGTAGCTTCATTATTCCTGCCTGTTCCTTTTCCCCCCACCCCTGCATTCTTTTAGAGATGTGAATAAAAGTGACAGTGGGGGCTGCTGAAATGACAGAATCAGCCTGTCTACAGGGTCACTTGTCACCCGCCCCTTCCCCCTTTGACTTCTCTTGCCCACCACCACCCCAAACCCACCCACCTCTCTTCTCTCTGTCTGCAGCTGCTGCTACATAGCACATAATGCTGAACCTTGTCTCAACTCCTTAGAAATATTTATAATTTCTCCCCAAACACCTCCCACAGAAAGATAAGACCACTGCCATGATCATTTGTAAACTGCATCATTACTGCGGTGGAGGAAGTGACAACGTTGCAAATGGGAGTGTTTGTTTCATTTTTTATTGTCTTCTCACAGACACAGAAAATGATTTCACTTCAGTAAGATGTTTCATTGCATTCAACCCCTAAACGATCTTTCACTGTGAGATTATTGGTACAACTTGCCGAAATTTTCACAATTCATCACCGTGATGTGAGCACCACTCAAACCGCTTGATGCATCAGAAAGTGATAACTATAGATTACATCAAAGAAATTAATAAATAATTCACCAGAAATATTAACTGCACAGTCTAACCTCCTAGCTTTTGTGTGATTTAACCACAAAGAAAAGGAAAATGTAATCTGTTTTTATGGCAGACAGTCAGACGTGGAAAAGTCCTCTGCGTTTTCTAAAGTCTGAGAGAGGCAATCCCACTGCACCACTTATTTGTGTGTGTGTGTGTGTGTGTGTTTGTTTTAGTTTTATCAGTGGAAAATCAATGCTCTCCGCCCACACAGAACTCTCTTCCTATCCTTTGGATTGTGTGATAGTCTTGACGGCAAAAATAAACTCGTTTTAAACGGGAACAAAAAGCACTTCAAGTGAAAAGCATACAGGTTGTTTCTTTTTGTTGCAATGAAATGTTTCTCCACTGATGCCTTATTAGGAATTAGCAATAATGTTACAACACTGAGTATCTTAATAACCACTTGTTGAATAGCATGAAACCACAAATAGCTGACAGGATATGATTTTTAACAGTGGGAACAACTTCTGCTTTTTTAGATCAGAATTACAGATTGTTTGTTTTAGTTGTCTCTTGGGCTGCAGCTGGCCACTTGTGACACTTTCTGGGTAGCTATGGACACATGTTTCAAATTAAAATGCTTGCACACGTTCTTCGTTATGAAATAAAGTTATGGCTCAAAGATTGGAGAATCCCTAAAGTGGTAAATCCAGTTTTGTTAATATTGACGATGTGATTATTTATTAGTTGGAAAGACAGCATTGGAAAAACAAGAAGCTACACAGAACACAGGCATCACTTTTGTTGCAGGTTTATTTTTCTACCTTTTACTCTTTATGAAAATCGGTTATTTATTCTATAGTTGTAAAATGTGTTATTATATACAGATGCCATTATAAACCTAATCACCCACCTCTGTTTCCACTACCCATATTCTCTTTATTGACAGTATTATGAGTGTCACAAAGCCCTCCCATGTCCAGTTATAATTATGAAAATAGTAAGATACAGTATATTAAGTTCAGTAAGTTAATAAACTGTGAAAAAGAAAACATTTAAAAAAGAAAAAACAAGATATGCATTTAAATATAACTTGTACAACAAATACATATCTAGTATCTCACATAAATATTAGACCTTAAATTCTCACTTAGCCTCAGATGCATTGCTTTTGTATGCTGTATAGCGATCTTAAGCTATAATTTGTCTCTGTAAATCTAAGGATTTTATTCTAAAAGTTATTATTTGGCTACATTGCGTCTCAATAAAATCTAAAGTACAGTCCGTACTACATCATCTGTACCTGCAGACTTGGTGAAGGTCATCAAAGGATTCTTGCCCTCTCCCACTTGATGTAATGAAATTGTCTCTTCACATGAAGCTGCTGTCATTCCTTATTATAAATAAGTGGTGCTAATAATGCATCGACCAACAGGAGGTGCCATATAAACAATCAGAAGCAGCAGCAGTCGTGCTGTGTGTCGCCGTGTCAGAGACAGAGAGGCTGATCTATGGCTGCTGTGGGGCGGCAGGTCTATTCCTCAGCCAGCTGCACTGTGCCGCGGCTTATCTCTGACTGCGTCTTCAGCTGATGGATGACTGGAGCAGGCAGCCGACAGCTCTCAGGCGGGAGGGTAGGGAGGAATACGAGGGAAGGGAGAGAGTAGCGGCTCCCCAGTGGTTGAACACAAGCCTACAGACAGAAGACACTCTGCCCAACCAAAAACACCACAGGCGGATAAAACACAACATGCCCTGCTGCAGGCTGTGGATTATTTCAAAGTTAGATGAGCAGCTGCACTTTGGTGGTTCTCGTCTGCAGAGGGAGCTCTGTCTCCTACACCAAAGATTTAGTGTCAACAGTGCATTTTATCACCCTTATGGTACAGTGCCAGCAATGCTTTTTAGGGTTGTTTAGTAACTAAATAGCAGGCAGGATGGGTGTGTGCTGGAATTTCCTGTCACCTTTTGTTTCAGTTCAAGCGAAAGGAAGCAGAAGAAGTTACTTTGCCTGCTAAGAGTTGGCAGAATATCTCTGTGTTTCTTTTGGTAATGTAAAAACAGGACTTTTCATTTCTAAAAGTATTTTCTAGGTTTTAGTTTTTTTAAGAAGGGTTTCTAATCAAAGGGTATATCTTTATGAACATCTACATAGATCTTTCTAAACATAGATTGTATGTATAGTGTCAGTGCAAAGAGGATGTGGGTAGTCTAGTGTCTATCAATGCGGTCTCCCCCTCTCTTCGTCAAGCATGTTGTGATTTCCTCTGCACACCGTGGCCAATCTTAGATATTTCATAACAGGCAGCCATGTTTTTTTCCTCTTTGGTTTTGGCTCGCTGACTGGTTGCCCTCGGCCCTTCGGGTTTATACAATGCAGGCTTTGAAAGGTCAGCTTTTAACAACAAGTCAAGTATAATGACTCCATATTGAGTGAAAGTGGCTTTGTTCGCTGTTGGACAATCTTGCGTCAGTGTTTTCATGGAATGACATTTAGCAGGAATTATGTTCCATGTGCGAGTCTGCGCCATCTGCGTTGAGTCTGCGTTGGTCATAATGATACCATCTTTGTGCATATGTCTGCATTATCTTTACCAGTTTTACAACTCCCAACAATTAACTCTCAAGCAGGAAGTGCGCACACAGACAATGGCCTATTGAATCTTTTTTTTAAACATTCTCCTCCTCCTTTTACATGTCTTCTCTCCAGCCTCACAATAGTGCTCTGTTAGTCTCCAAGGGGAAACTTGGGGCGGGTAAAAAGCGCCAGCTCTCTGGAACACACTAGCAGAGAGAAGCCTGTTGTTTCTACACAGCGGATGGCCATTTGGTAGCGCTTCCAACCAGCCGCCCCTCCTTCTCTCTCTCTCTCTCTCTCTCTCTCTCTCTCTCTCTCTCTCTCTCTCTCGCGCTCTCTCGCACTCTCTCTCTCTCTCTCTCTCTCTGTGGCTCGCTTGCTCTGGCCCCATCAGCCCCTCCTCCACCGCTGTGTTGCCAAGCAACGCAGGGCTGGAGCAATCTGAGCAGGGGCAGAGCGATTCAGGGAGCAGATTGGCGGATGATTTATTAGCTGGGCTGGAGAGCAGTGAGCTCAGGCAGCTGAAATGGAGCCTTAAACTGGAGCCGACATGCAGAGAGGGGAGGAGGGAGCCAGCAGGAGAAAGAAAACGGAGGGAGAGGGGGGAGGAGAGAGGGAGTATGCACACAGCTCCTCTATGGAGACGGACAGCCAGACTGTGTAAATAGTACAGTTGGGGAGCATAATTAAGGTGACATAATTAGGACAGACACACAGGCTGCACGGGCAGGTCTAATTATTGATTAATCCTGCCGTAGTACTACGATGCAGGAAATCTCAATCCAAACTTTTTTCCTTGTGCGGTCCCTCGGTGGTAAAACCAAACTCAATTTGGTCAGCAGAATCCCCCTCTGTCTTAAAAAATCAAAGACCTACTTCTTCTGAGAGTACTTACTCACCTTTAATGTTCTTTCTTACTCTATATCTCTCCATCCAAAAGTCATTTTCGAGGCACTTGTGACTTGTGTCAGGTGGAACACGGAGCTCAGTGTAGAGGCACCTCTTTTGCCTTGGACAAAAACATCTGCCAAATGAATAAATGTAACAGATTTGTATCACTGCAGGTCCCCAGCCTCAGGTAAAGACGTAGCACTCTCACCTAAAGAGAAAATAAACACATCATTGAAATTTATCCTACCTCATCCTCAGGACTACCTCTGCTTCAGGATTATTCAAATATTCTTGCATCCTCTTGAAATTTTGCAGGGAAGTTTTGTTTCCACAAATATTTTTGAAGCTTGAATTTCAACTGAATATTTACTTAGTTTTCTTATCGCCTGTCAAACAAGCCCTGTAATGTTGATCCTCTGAATCTCTGCAGTGGCGTTCCACTGGTCATATGTAGCTCTGATGAAGTTTAACTGACAGTCCAAATGGTAATCTGCTCTTAACCCTGAGTGGTTGGAGATGGGTTTCAGATGTTGGGGAGTGGGGGGGGGGGGGCAACTTGTGTTGGAGATGGCTCCATCTACTGGCTAATCAACCGCTACACCTTCGGTCTGATTAATGCAAATTAACTGCTGTCTCATGTCACCGATGAGGACGGGCTCTATTTGTTCAGCTGTCAGCTCTTTTACATCTAGCATTTGATCCGCTTATGTTTGATTATTTTGTCTGGTGTAACTCAGACCTTGTACTTAACAATATTTTGTTCCTCACAATTACGCTGTTAAACTTGAGGCTATTGAATTTGTCTGCGTGATGGAGATAAATACAGCTATTCATTCCTGTTGTTGAGATAGGTCTGTCCTTCTTGCCTGTAATTTTCCCTCCTAAAAGACAGTTGTATTTTGCAGCTGGCTGTGTTACTTCTGTAAATTTGGCCTTTGTTCCCCACCAAAATATGGGTATGTAAACAATCTGTGGTTACACAATGTACTGTACATAGCATTGAAAATTAACTCCTGACACTCAGGAAAGACTCCATGTCTGGTTTTCCTTCTCACTTGTCTCGTTCCACCATGTCCGAGACCTTTCTCCACACAAATTGTATCAGCCTGCATCCTCTCTCGGGCTGGTAGCTAGTTGAGTTTGTGCCTCTGTTCTGCTCACCCCAAAGCTCTGAATGCATTTAAAGGACTGCTGTAATTTCTATTTCAGTAAAGTAGGCAGCTTTGGTGTAGTTTTAGTACAAACAGTGGCCTGGATTTTCTTTTGTGGGGGGTGAGACATGAAGCCTGCTGGTGCAGTGTCTAAAGGAACGAGAACAGGCTGAAATGAGCGCCGTGCTGAACACTAACATGAGGCACAGGACTCCACTCCAGGTTTTCCAGCCTGCTGCGAACCAGAGGCTCTCTTGCAGAAAGATCACATGTAAAGCCTTCCCCTTTGTAGTGGAAGAGCAGAGAGTGACAAGCTATTTCTTGCTTGTAAAAGAAAAGGGGAAAAACAAGCAGTGTACCGTCAGAGACAGTGTGGATTTGCCCCCAAATTTTTCCTTTACCTGTGGCTGGACGTAGAGATTTGTGTCGTGCTCCCTGAGGACTTTTCCCTGCTTTTTGCTGGAGTTACTTGGTGGAAACGGTTGGCTGAGATCACTGAGGAACAGGGCTCGCCTCTGGAACAAGAAAGTAAATCTGTTTGGTTGTCTGCTTCGCTGGTTATGAATGTTTTCAGCCTCCGCTTTTAATGGCTCGCGGTCTGTGGCTCTTAAAGGAGAAGAAATACATTTAGGTTGTTCAGCTTTTTGGTATTTATTTGTTTTTCAGATGTTTCTGTGCTCATTGAGGTGGGGTGGTATGTTCATATTGAGTTTACATGTCAGATTAAATCTGATGTTATGATGTAGCAATATCTGTCATCATGACGTTCATCTCCATTCACTCATTTAAGGATACATTTGTCGATTTTTAAATTTTTGAATTTTATATGCTTTTAAAAATTGTGAAAATGTACAGACAAAAATAGAAACTGTCCACCATGCACAGTGCATGCAAGTTCAGGCTTTGACTTTAAACTTTTCATCAACAACACGTTGCAACAACATGCATACTGTCAAGTATGTTTTCATACTAGATTATATATTTTTTAACTGTTTTCTCTCCACACGAAAAGACAATCTGAGCTTCTTACCCTGCCTTACTTATCATTTCCTCTCTCATTTTGCTTTGACATGGCTGTGTTTTTTTTCCAGACTTTAAACGGCGACAGAGATTTGTAGATACACATCAAACCTCCCCAACCACAGATGAGCGAAATGAAAACAATGTTTTTTTTCATGGTGTTAGCCTGTAACTTTATGTGGTCGCCGTTAAGCTGACTTCACGGATACTAACTGGTTTTCTCTCCCTTTCTTTCTCTGTGAAAAAAAAAAATGCAGAAGCGTTTCATTAAAGGGTTGAGACAGTTCGGCAAAAACTTCTTCAGGATCCGGAAAGAGCTGCTGCCCAACAAAGAAACGGTAAGACGATCTAATTCTCTCTATACTGTTGAACTTTTTCCAGTGTGTGCCATTTGTTTCATAGTACTGAAACATATAAAATGTGGCTCCTACCAATATTTAACATTTTTAATGTGATAATTTGAGCTTGGCTGTTTTTTAACCACAGGCCTTATTGATAAGAAGTACGTGCTGTCAGCCAACAACTGTATGCAGAATTGTTAGACCTCCCTTCAGGCTGTCTGAAAAATAAAAACATTGTTATACCTGAGAAAACACAAGGCTAAATGTGCTTTACAGATTGCCACTGATACCTTACAACTGACACGCTAAACATTAATTAGCACCTTTTGTTAGCAAGTAGTAAACAAGTTGTGCAGATGTGATGGGAGCCACTGTGTTTATAGCACATCTCGGGTCGGAAGAGCAGCCTGCTTTATCTCATGTTTGTGCTAAAGTGTTACAGCAGCACTCAAGATTTTTTAGTTTTTTACATTTTCATCAACTTTCAGAGTAGATACAGCATAATGCCTTCCACAAGGATTAAAAAGCAGGTTACGATGGGAGCCTATTTAAGTGAATATCAAACAATCTGTAATAGTTGTATTTTTTTAAAGGAAACAATTTCATTTAGGGTCTCAAAGTGGTGAATTGAAGTTGAATGATAGAGACAGAACACGTCTATCTTTTAAACGTCCAAATTCATTATTTTGATCATATAAATTAGAGATATATATTCATATTCAAAGAATTAGTTTTTTTGTGTGTTTTTTTTGTTTTGTTTTTTTCTCAAATGATCATAGCTAAAAATACAGGCTCATTTGTTTGCTGACATCACTGGTGTCAACAATCCTTCAACAGCATCAGAAAATATTAATAACTTAGATTTTGTTGCTGTCAAGTGTGAGTCATTGTAGGCACCTAAAAGTGAAAGTAGGTTCCAAATTTGTATTTTGAATTTGGCATTTGAATTGATTATTGTGCCTTTAACAGGAATATATTTATAATGTGTGTTGTTATTACATTTTACCTTATCTTTCTTGGTAAGATTACTGACAACATTTTAATTAAAGGAAACAAATTGATTTTATATCTGCCGAGCTTTGAGGAACTGTTGTAATGTGGTGTTCATGTACACGGTCAGAAGGATGTCAGTTTCCTTTCTCAGTGTATGGGTGTGCGCATGCGTTAATGTGTAAATCAGTACTGCACATAACTTGTTTCATGGTACAAATGGACTAACAATGATAAACAACAAAACATAGTAACCACATAGACTTTGTGTTGTTCCTCTTTAAGATGACTTTTACTATAATCTTAAACTAATTATATCTGCACAAGGAAAACTGATTTTTGTTGTTGTTGTATCTCTACTATAAAGGGAACACGCTGTACACATGCGTTTGCTTCAAAGTCCTTCACACCTTTGACTTAGCTGTTAAATTATTCTTAGATATGCATTTTGATTCATAAAGCAGTGCAGACCTTGCTGTTTCTGTGAGACTGCTTCTGCTGGAAGTGTGCCGCCACAGTGCTGACACAGACATTAAAGGAAATCAAAGGTGTTTGTCATACTTCTCAACACATAATTTCCTTGTCTGCTGTGAGCTGAGGATATGTCAGCCCTGCTTCTTACAGCACCTACATATCATGTCATGTGTTTTACTTCATAACTCTTTAGTCTCACCTCCTTTGTGCTACATTTTGTATTCCTCAAAACCAATTTGGACCTCTTGAATAAGAGATTAAAGTGTACGAACTGGTTTTGAAATATACGACTAGTCCAGTTGATTGGCTATAAAGGAGGTATTAATGTATTTCAACCTGGAGGGGGAGTCTTCTTGGCAGGAGAGGTAATAGACCTCCAGGACCTAGGCCTGCCACCACCACCGAGCAGAGAGAGATTAATTTCCCCCTCCAAATGGAAAATAAACTGCCCTTTAAACATGTGAAAAGCAGAGAAAATAACTGGGAGAGCACGGGGAGGATAGCAGCGACCAGAGGAGAAGGGGTAAAGTGGGGCTTTTGCTCAATATAGCCACTGAAAAGCCTGGGTTGTCGCGCAGGAAAAAATAAACTCTTTGCTTATGATTGAACTTGCTTTTGTGCTGTAAGACTGAAGTTGAGCTCCATTTATTTTCTGCCTGCTACCTTACCAAATCCTATCTGTGGAACATGAGCACGACAAGATATTTTAGATTTTCCTATTATCTCTAGTAACAGGCACGTATTTCTGTCGTTCCACTTGCATGCAAAGCCATTGAAAAAGAAGCATGTTGCAGAAATGAGGGTGTTCCTGCCCTGAGTCCCCGTCGGACAACTGTTGTTGAGCCGGAGTGCAGAGCATAAAGCCCTTGGGCTGATATCCAGAGGTCCAGTACAGTGTGTCTGCCCCTCACCGTTCCTCCCGCTAGCCCCTATTAGCCGCGCTGCCCCTGAAGTGCCAGCGCGGCTCAAACACTCAATGCCAAGGGTAAGCACCCAGCCTTGTGTAAACACACCAGGCCTGACTAGCACTCAGGAATGCTTTATATAAAGTCACATAAAGGCCCAGAGGGGGAAGTGGGTGTGTCGTCTGACCGTCTGCAACTAGCTTTGCTGCTGCCACCATTTCCTTCACTCCAGAGAGGACGTCATGGAACATGAGCTTGCTGCTTCCAGTGTTTAAACAACTAAATATGCTGAAATGGCAGATCACAGATAACTCTGCTCATGATATTTTGATTGGAGGGTTTTTCATAAAAATGTGGTTTTAGGGGATATCAACTCACAGTATTTGCTGAACACATTTGTATCAACTACAGCTCTGTTTGCTGCCAAACAGATAAAATTGACAGTTGAAAAGCCGATCAAATTAAAAAGTTTTGGATAATTTCCATACATGACTGAACCCAAACCATTTCACTGGTGGGAAAAGGTACTGCAGTTAACTTTAAAATTAATTGTTGTGAAGCTATTAATGTGCAAATAAGAACATAACTAGAACTTGATTATTTTAGGGATAATATGCATCACTGAGTAAAACAAACTCATGGCTAAAACTGTATTCAGTACAGCTTGTGTCTTTGTTTCCTATGAGAGAAATTATTATTTGCATGAAAATAGCAGTTCATATCGGTGTTCTATGTATTTATTGATCATAAAAATGTTTCACAATAGAACATAGGGCAACCATAATCTAATAAACTAGATTAGGGCTGCAGCTATCGATTATTTTAGTAATCAAGTATTCTACCGATTATTCCATCGATTAATCGAGTAATCGGATAAGAAATACTTTTGTTTTATTGAAGAGCAATAATATACAATAGTTTGGTTTCATTTTCGGAAAAAGCTAACTTTTTATTGCCTACATTGCTTACAATATCATATCTCAAAAGACTAAACATATTAAGTGCATTTAAGTGCCATATTACATTGTTTTTAAAGAAAACATTTTCTGAAATGCAATAACAACCTCAAACTAAGGTATGCATTAAACATACATAAACATTACCTTAAGTTGTGCAATTTAACTTTCAGAACTACAAGTTTCAACCTGAGACTGATCTGTATATAGGCCTATATAAATATTAGTTATTCAACCTATTTTCATTTATGTATTTGATTACAATGCTACACAGCTCTGTTACACTTATGCTAGTAGATCGTTGATCTGATGTTTCTCCGTGAAGAGAGAGAGTGAGAGAAAATGGTGCGCAGTCAGCTGTTTTTCCGAAGGGATAGCCAACAAGTCGGCTCTTTAGATCAAATGGTGGTCACCACTACGTATTTTCTTGTCTTTGTTTGTGGTAGTTGTTGTGTTTGGTGTAGTTTTATTGTCCATATGACTCTGTGATTTACTTTTGTCGGGTCCGCTTCGTGGAATGGATGATTTAAGTTAGACTCAATGTTTTCTGTTGAGATGCTGAAGCATTGACGTCGTGCTATTCTTGTGGTAAGCTAGTTCGATTTTGCAGTAGACACACTGTACAGAGTTTTCGTTTTAATCACGTTTGAACTGATTCCAAACTTTGGACACTTTCTGTCGTTTTCTCCAGCCTGTCTCTTCTCTTAGCCCCTCACTATTTACGCTCTTTCTTCATTTTGTAATCTGCGCCGTCAGTCTTCACGGCATGTGTCGCCAGCAGCGTTAGCACCGGTGTGCAACAGTAATAATCATCCGTGCGGAAACACCGTGAGCGATACAACGTTGGTAACATTGATTAAACGAAGCTTCGAGGCAAATCATTTTGCATCAAGGTTTTTTAGTAATCGAATTATTCGAGTTACTCGAGGAATCGTTTCAGCCGTAAACTAGATGAAGCAACGGAAAACAATTTACAAGCATAGAAAAAAAGCTTGGTGTGTATGTGAAAATATTTATCAGTTCAGTTTTCCCTCGAGGCTCCATTCTTGCATCCTGTTTAGTTTGTTTTCTTGTGACTGCTCCCCTTTACTCTACGTTTGAATGTTTAAAGTTCATACAGTGTATCGGCACAGAATTAGCATTAGCACCGACATAGTTAAACAATTGTATTTTAGTAATCGTGTAGAATTTAGATATTAAAAATTGAATTTTTAAGTTTATTTATATGACTCTATATAGTAATGTAATACAGTTTCATTAACACATTCAGCTGGTACTTGCACAGCAAAACATCAGCTGCAAGTCATGTAAACTTACAGGAGGTGAGAAAGACAGAAAGGTGCAGTGTGTTAGAAAAGCTAACAAAGGTGAAACCACAGTGTGTTTTTGGTTCGTGTTGCCGTCACAAGTAGAGATGGTCCGATACCATTTTTTGCTTCCTGATACCTGAACTTGCGTATCGGCCGATACCGAGTACCGATCCGATACCAGTGTGTCATATATGTTATTATGTTTTAACAACTGTATACTACTATCCTTGTATGGATGTGATATGATTTCTATCTTTGTTGTCGGTCTGGCTCAGGTTAAACTCTTTGTGAAACATGAATGCCCCAGAACTTTCTTTTATTATGCAGTTTGACAGTCAGCTATAACGGAAAAAACAACATAAATAAACTACTTTAACGTAGATTTTCTTTAGGGCTTTATTACGTGGTATCGGATCGGTGCATAAACTCCAGTACTTCCCGATACCAGCGTTTTAGGCAGTATCGGAGGCGATACCGATACTGGTAACGGTATCGGAACATCTCTAATCACAAGTCAAACAAGTGTCCTCAGATAGCAAATAGTTTGATTACAACAGCTGGGCAAGTAGCAGCAATTGAAACATTAATTTGAAACACTATAACTTAAATTCCCAGTTTGTGTTTGGTTTTAGCTTTTGATTGTGGCAGGTGACGGAACAGTACAGGTCACAAAAGTCACTGTGACTGTAGAGCATGTTATAATTTTAAAGGCATATACTACAAACACTGCCTTGCTTGTCTCGACACTCAACCAGGAGGTGATGTGCTGAGCGGTTCTTGCAGCATCTTGTTCTCTGGGAGAAAAGAGAGCACTCTGCCTCCCCAGGCTCTGTCATTTACAGGATGGGCAACAGGAGAACAGTGTTCTCAACACAACCTCACAGCAGATGTTTGCCCTGGTACAATCTGTACAAACGTCAAATTAATTCATTGCCATCTCCTTAGCTCAGCAGCCAGAACCTTGGGGATGACTTTGATTATAAATACTTTGGTTCAAACACTAATTAAACCAGCTACAAACTACAGGGGCTTGGTCCAGTTGGCAGCAGCTGTCAGTAGTGTGACAGCTTTCGTGTTTGGTAAATGATATAACTTCTTTAGGCATTGAAATCGCTGTCAGCTGACAGAAGCTCAACCAGCACATATTGATGTTCTTTTAGCAGACCGCAGGCAATTTAACGCGGCAGAGTGTGGGCAAAATCTTTTTTTCCACCTAATAGATGGAGCCAGAGCGAGCCAGAGCTCCCTGTGTAATTGAGTTCTTTGGTAAGCTTCATGTTGTGGTTTTTGGGGACTAGCTTATCAGCAGAACACGCAGAATCGACCCTCCAGCAAAAAGGCACTGTTGCCATCCAATCTGCTTTCATAGGCAAAAGCGCTTACAGCAGGAGAAACACTAAGAGTGCTGATTCTTCAGCATGTGCATCCCTGACCTGTGAAAGCAGAGCTTATTCAGTCATTCTCCAGCAGAAAGGCGCTTCGCAGCAGGGATTGGCTGTCTATTTAACTGCCTTTCACATGCACCCTGCTCCACCAGCCAAGGTCCTTTTACTATTCACTCACCAAAAGGCTAAAGAAAGAGAAAATCGTTTTAAGTTCACCTGGTACCTTGTCATTTTGCAGGGTGTTTTTTTAAAATCATTTTATCTGCATATTATGTGACAAGTTCCTAGTGAACTGAAGTAATAGAGCATTATTTTATGTAATCTGTATCCTATGAAGATAAATCAATTAAAGATTAAACATCAATAGGAATGCTGTCAAAAGACTCAAAATAAATAGATTAAATTTTTTTCTTCACTTTGGGACATGTCAAATGGCCCTGCAGGCATCACAAATACACTTCTGACCTGCTCAACCACATAAGCGTTTTCAACAACGTTACCCCCTACAGTTGCAGTCAGCATGAAGATGATAAAAAGTCAAGCACCACTCACTGAAACGATGCATTGTACAACCTGTCATGGCTGATGAAAAATACCAAGTCCAGGGGTCAAGCACATACATAATTAAACCCTCGTTTGATTTAGCTCAGAGAAATACATCCCCCTTCACCTCACCGAAATAAATCCGCAAGCAGTCCAGCTGCAGACTGTGGAGGAAGCAGGAGGAGCACAGGTTCATGCTGCACTAATGGGTATTTACACAACTCACTATCAGCCACCAGAACCCAGAAATCACATGCTCCCTGCGCACTGCCTTGATTTTTTTTGCAGAGATTTTTATTTGCAGAGTGATTTTATTTTTTTATGGTTGTGGTTGGTTTCGATGTTGATTGTCCATTGTTATCCTCTGCTGGCTCTTTATTCCTCCCTCTCGGCTCTCCACCACACTCGGCCCTCCCCCTTCTCAGCTCTTCCCTGTTCTCTCCTCCTTCCCCTGCTCTTGCCAGTAACGGCCTTAACCGTTTGGCTTCATGTCAAAGCAGGGGCCTTTTGTGGCTCTGTCACAGATCTGCCAGGAAAAACAGAAACCATCTGTTCGGGCCTGGGCCTGAGAGGGGATGAGGGTGTAAATACACAAGTTTAGCCCTCACCCTCAGCCCTGCCCACGCACACAGGACCACCGAGCCCAGTGTAGGATACGCTGCACTCCCACCCACAATTAAACTGTACTCTACAGAGGTTTTATGGGTAACCTTATTTAGTCTTATAAGATGGTTTACAACTCAGTCACTGAGTAGAAAACCTGTTGAATTCTGTTGCAAAAAAAAAAGGTGCACTTGCCATTACTGAAATCTCAGTTTATTTGAATGATAATTCCTACATATTCATATTAATAAATATGAGACTTGTATACAATATTTCAGATATTACTCTAAAGAGCTCAGATTATTTCTCACACACACACACACACACATATATATATATATATATATATATATATATATACGCGCACACGCACGTATGTAGACAACCATTTTAAGTGGCAATAACCGGAATGGAAGCCCTGAGTGTCGTGATAGGAGGGTAAGCCCTTTCCTTGTCGGATAATCCACTGGCCAGAAAGCTCCTGCAGATGGAAGCAGTCTAAAAGGCCTTATAATACTGAGCTTATGTTGTCACTATCTCATGTACTGCGGAGCAGCAGCACACTCTGTACCTCTCTGCAGTGATTTAGCGGACTGGGGGGAAATTATGGTGCGTAGGCCCGGGCCAATCTAGATTTCTATTTCAAGTATTTCCATGAATTTTTAGCGGGTACCTGTGAACTGTTTTTAAATGCAAGTACATGGAATGGTTTCTGTTTTACTTTTATCTTCATTTTATAAAGAAATGGCAACTTTACTCAAAAGCCTCAAATAGTACAAACAAACTTGCTGGCTAAACACCCAATCATAGAGAAAGGAACACAAGGTAATGAAAGTTTAGTGTGCTGTGGGCATGTGGTAGCATGACAAAGTGACTTTGATAGGGAAAAGTACACAGTCAGTGTGAGAGATCGGATGTATGTGACTTCAGGGGGACACAATTCAATGTGCAGGCAGGCTGAGAGAGAGTTAGTCTGTCAATCTCCCTTTGACACTAATTTACAGCACAAAGCCTCTCTCAACCACATGCCATGTTCATGTTCAACTGCACTTCACTCACAGAAATCATATACTGTATAACTCCACTACACATTGAAAGTTTTGCCTGTGTTGTCTTGCGTACATCAATCCTTCCTTTGTCAATGTGACTGGATTCAAAATTTGTATTCCTGAACTCTAAAGATGAAATATATAACAAACCTAAAGAGTTATGCTTTTTTGCAGTATGCAGTATTTCTTCTTGGATTTCTTTTTATTTTCAAAATAAACTTACTCAAATTTGACAAAGCTGCTTCTTTTGTTTTCCCCTTTCCATTCACACCCGGCTGCACCAGCTCATCGATGCACCTGTTCATTCCTGTTCAAAAGCCCAAGTTAATGTTTTCATTAGCCCCTGCCTAATGTAATGGTACTTGACACAGTGCAAGTGATGGAGAGGCAGGGTGACCTTTCCCTGTGTCTGCCAAGCTGTTGTTGAGGCCGTGTAGTTGTCAGCCTGCAGCGAGGCGCTGCTGAGAACAGTCATTAAGCACTGAGCAAAGCCAGCGCTCGGCACCACTCAACACTTTTGATCTGCACATTTCAATTAGATTTCACATCAGGAAGCCTGCCTTCCCTCAGTTAGCACCTGCGCCCTTCCTTCCCAACAGGCTGAAGAGGGAGGCACACAGGAAACAACCAGAAAGTTATGTTAGCGGCCTGAAATGGATGCACAAACACATGGCAACATAATAGAGTTTTTTGGTGATCATCATTAGCTGCTCTGTCTTTGGCATGGACAGAAACAATATTTTAAAGACAAATGTTCCACAGGTTTCCTTCTTTATCCAACAGTGTTTTGTATTTTAAAGGACTCCTACTTATTTGTCTCTGCTGAGCTTCTACATGTGGTTCCCAGTACTCCAGATGTGTTCATCTGCAACAGTCTTTAGGTCTACAAAACCCTAGCACAAGCTGTGGGCTTGGGATAGTTTTACTCTGGAGCGCTGGCTTTGCCATAACATGGCACAGCACCTTAATTTACCCTGAAATTTGAGAAGGTTTCATTTAGCTCAGACCCCCTCAGTGAATGTTCCAGCACTGCTTTGGCTGATAAGACTGAGTCCTACAGCCACTGGTAGATATGAATTCCCCCTAAGAGCCACATGAAGGGAGATTTTATTAAACAAGAATACGCCCCACTGAGGAGCCCTCCTCAGTGGCCAATCCTTTTTCTGCCAATTAAAGCAGTGATTGAGAAAGACTTGTTTCTTAATGTCAGATTCCTCGCACGACTTGTTGAAGCGATAATGAAGCAAACAATCCCTGACCTGTTTTCTCACAGCAAACAAGAAACCAACTAGCCTCCAGTAGTTTTGTATTTAATGAGATAAGAAAGTAAAGCTGCAGTTACCTTTATGTGTCCATTAAAACCAGGCTATTATACTATTATAAAAATTGCTGGCTTTCTTACAGTGCTATTTTCTCTTTTGGTTAAAATAGGGTTGAGTGAGAAGCTTTTTATAGCCATTTACAACTGTCCACCACTTCATCATATCCTTTCCTGCCTTTGTTTGTTATGGAACATTTTGATAGAAGATGTTAAGTTGTAGCTGAAAAGCTGTTAATGCATTTTAGAAAGCAATGCACAGACTAATTTATGTCAAGTTTCTCAGCTGAAGCGGAGAAGGAAAACAATCGATAGCCATTAAACCCTGGGAGCTTTGTTGCACAGCAGTTTAACAGACCTCAGACAGTAGATGGGTGCCCTCTGGGCTGTAAAGATTACAGGTGACTTACTGCTCAGCCAACAATCGCACCACACCTTCATGAATATGTTACAGAGGCAGTGAAGGACCACTAACAAGTAAGAGTTCATGGTGAGGGAGGAAAGGGCAAAGCCCCACAGGAAACTACATAATTGTGCCTGACTCCTGTCGCCAATTTTTAAGGCTTGTGTATTATGAGTGTGGCCGGAAAGCCGCAATTAATATGCACAGGCTGCCTCAGCAAAGTGCTTTCTGATCCATGATTGCATGTGTTAATGTTTCAGTTGGGTATTGATTTCCTGGCGGCCTTTTGTACACTGGATTTATCCGCCTTGCTCGCTGGCAAGCGCACCCCTTCGAATGTTTGATTAAAGTTCAATTGACTCTTCCAGTGAAGGGGCGAGGAGCCATTTCACTCCCTATTTGTAGCGCCAAAGCTCTGCCTGACATGTTCTTTTGTTCCTATTCAAGCTCCTGCCACCCAGGCAGCCACCAATGCACTGATCCTAATATCCCTGCATTCAGTGAGCCTCCTCGCCTAATCCTGGGACAGACAAGGCCACAGCATAAACATGCCCGGCCAGCTACAAATCCTGGCATGGACTCTCCAACTCCATGGCCTTTCACTGTGAAATACTGTGCTGCCTGCTAATGTGTATTTTCCACATATTCACATTCAACCTAAATGCAGATATTTCAGTCATTTATGTCCAATTTTTTAATAACTTAGAATTAGACCTTTCATTTCTTTTAATTCAGTCACCTCTTTGCAGTCAAAAGTGATGCCTCCTCCTCTTTGTTACTCCTGGTTGTGTTCTTGTGATATATTTGCCCTTTTTAGCTGACCAAATTTGTTTTGTTGGCTTATTTCAGGGAGAGCTGATTACCTTCTACTACTATTGGAAGAAGACCCCCGAGGCAGCGAGTTGTCGAGCCCACCGCAGACACCGCCGCCAGCCCGTCTTCCGCCGCATTAAGACGCGAACTGCTTCAACTCCTGTCAACACTCCCTCACGCCCCCCCTCCAGCGAGTTCTGTACGTATATCTGATGCCTTCAATGGCAGACAGAGGGGAAAGGGGAGACATGACCTGGTGTATTCTGGTGTTCAAGCGATGTATGTGAAGTGTTTTTTTCTTTCCCTCTCTCTTCCAGTGGACCTCAGCTCAGCCAGTGAAGATGACTTTGACAGTGAAGACAGCGAACAGGAGCTAAAGGGCTACGCCTGCCGCCACTGTTTCACTACCAGTAAGACACCACGTTCCACATTTACAGACTGACACTCATACTGGTCATGTGGACTTGCTTGGCTATTCCTGTCTTGATTAGGATCAGTGTGAGCCTGCACAACACAGCGCTGTGTGACAGATGGGCATCAGAAGATGTCAGGACTAATTTGATCAAATCAGACATGAGCCGTTCACTCTCTCCACCTCATTATCTTTCCCCTCCTTTTTCACAGCTGGCTCCCAGTACCGGGCTCCCATCTAATCACACTTAGGTTATTGCCATCACAACTAGAGGGGCTAATAATTTTGGCTTTATAGTGTTAACCCATATAGACCTTATTAGTACCTTGCTGAAAAGTAGTTGCAGCAGAGGACAGATTCATACATTATCACTGATTCATCTCTTGCATAAAAAAATAATATTTATCTCATTGGTGTTAAACTACAAGTTACATTCTGACATTTTCTATATTCAACACTATTACTGTACTTCTGAGATCATTTCTGTGTGTCATTTTACAACTGTAAATGGCTTTCCTCAGCCTCCAAGGACTGGCACCACGGGGGCCGGGAGAACATCTTGCTGTGCACAGACTGCCGCATTCACTTCAAGAAGTACGGTGAGCTGCCCCCCATCGAGAAGCCCGTGGACCCGCCGCCATTTATGTTCAAACCTGTCAAAGAAGAAGAGGATGGACTCAGCGGGAAGCATAGCATGAGGACCCGACGGAACCGAGGCTCGGTGCGCATACACTCATCTATCCCTTTATTTTCACCTTCAGGACCCATAGTCTCAGAGTTATCCCTGGAGCCAGACTCCAAAAGCAATAAGCTTATCATCTCTAGACAATTAGCACAGGGACAGCTTTGACATGCATTGTTTTATAAACTTAGTTTTATAAAGATAGTCAAAAAAGTTGGATTTGGACATGCGTATAGTGTATGCCCATCTTAATTTCTTCTATCCAAATTATATGGAGCCCTAATATTAGTCATGATTCATGTTTACTCATGTTCCATGTTTTTATCAGATGTCGACGCTACGTAGTGGTCGTAAGAAGCAGACAGCCAGTCCTGATGGCAGAGCCTCGCCTACCAATGAGGATTTGCGCTCCAGTGGACGTACCTCTCCCAGCGCAGCAAGTACTGACAGCACTGACAGCAAGACAGACTCCATGAAGAAGCCCAGCAAGGTAAACACAGCGTAGACTGCTTGAAACTTTGTTTTTCTATGCACGTATCTCTGTGAAATGTTTCCTAATGGCTCTGCTGCTTTTGCTCTACAGAAGATTAAAGAGGAGGTTCCTTCACCTATGAAGAGTGCCAAACGGCAGCGAGAGAAGGGAGCCTCAGACACAGAGGAGCCTGAGAGGGCCAGTGCCAAAAAGTCCAAGACACAAGTGAGTCTTTGGTCTTTTGTTTTGCTGTTCGGATGTGTTTCAATGGAATGCATGGACTTGGTTTTATGATACTCATGCTTCTCTCTCCTCTGTCCCTCAGGAGCTGAGTCGGCCAGACTCACCCTCAGAATGCGAGGGGGAAGGGGAGGGTGAGGGCGAGAGCTCTGATGGACGCAGCATCAACGAGGAGCTCAGTAGCGATCCTAAAGACATTGACCAGGACAACCGGAGCTCCTCCCCAAGCATCCCCAGCCCCCGTGACAATGAGAGTGACTCAGACTCATCTGCCCAGCAGCAGCAGCTCCTGCAGAGCCAGCATCCTCCAGTCATCCAGTGTCAGCCAGGCACCTCAGCCGCCTCCTCGGCACCACCTCCGCCAACAACCTCAGCCCCTTCACTGCCCCCCACAGCGGCCTCCACCTCTCTACCTCCCCAGCCTCTGCCCCAGGCAAGCCCGATGTCTCTTATCCAGTCAGGAGCATCCCTCCACCCTCAAAGGCTTCCTTCTCCACATTCACCTTTGACTCAGGCTCCGCCTCCTGGCCTGCCAGTACCACCTCAATCATTACCCAGCTCGCATCACGGGCCTATGCCTCCCATGCCACATCCACTGCAGCCTGGCCCCTCACACATGCCTCACCCTCACTCCATGCCCCCTCAGGGCTTCCCTGTGGGTCAGTCTCAGGTCCCACCCCTGCCAGTCTCTGGCCAATCACAGCAGAGGCCGCACACGCCTCCTTCCCAGTCCCAGTCATCTGCTCAGAGTGGAAGCCAGCCTCCCAGAGAGCAGCCACTGCCCCCTGCCCCAATGTCCATGCCTCACATCAAGCCCCCACCAACCACACCCATCCCTCAGATACCCAACCCACAGTCCCACAAACACCAACCCCACGTGTCAGCGCCTCCATTCCCTCAAATGCCTTCAAACCTGCCTCCACCTCCTGCACTCAAGCCCCTCAGCTCTTTATCCACCCACCATCCTCCATCAGCACACCCACCTCCCTTACAGCTCATGCCTCAGGGGCAACAGCTTCAGCCTCCTCCAGCCCAACCTCCAGTTCTCACTCAGTCCCAGAGCCTCCCACCATCAGCCAGCCACCAACCTCCTCCAGCTCCTCCTCTGCCGCCCTCCGCAGCAGCCTCACACCCGAACGGGCCACCGCAGCCGCCATTCTCGTCTCATCCTTTCAGTACAGTTCTACCTCCAACTGGCCCTCCCACATCCTCATCAAACTCTATGCCTGGCATACAGCCTCCATCTTCCTCCGCTCCACCCTCCTCCATCTCCATGCCACTGCCTGCCTCGGTCACTTGTGCCGGCCCGGGCCTGGTACTCCCACCTGTACACATCAAAGAGGAGCCTCTGGATGAGACAGAAGAGCCAGAGAGCCCTCCACCCCCACAGAGAAGCCCCTCCCCAGAGCCTACCATCGTCAATACGCCCAGCCATGCCAGCCAGTCAGCACGGTATGTCTACAAACACCAATTTCTACCCAAACGCTATATGTAAAATAGAAAAACATACACCTGCACAAGTTGTTATTTATCAGTAGTCTGTCGAGCTGCCTACTGTCTTGTCTGGGGATGCTGATTAGCTCTCAAACGCATCCAACAACAAAGAGTCTCTGCCTTCAGATTTTAAGGCTTTGATGTAAGTAACAAATCGTATGTGCTCCCCGGCAAAACGGGCATCCAAGGCCACAATTAGCCCTGAGCTCTGAGGGGCTGATGGCAAGGAATTATTGGGGATGGAGAGCAGGATGATTAATTACAGTGAGATGCGAGTGAACTGCATATGAGTATATGTTGTTGCTGTGCTTACAGACTGCCAATGAATAGCAATGAGGGTTTTAATACATACTCAACATAGCAGCAGAAGTGAATGCAAAGGGAGTTTTTCCCTTTGAATATTGGACCAGTGTACGCTAATACAAGCTGTCTTTTCATCTAATGGGACATTATCCTGCCATTCAAAATGCATAACTAAACATGACTCTCTCTAGTTTTTTTTGTTTTAAGTATTAATTTATGAACTGGAATATCCTTCCATTTTTCTCAGTAAATATTGAATGTTTTATCTCGACCATGACCACAGGTTCTACAAGCACCTGGACCGGGGCTACAACTCATGTGCTAGGACAGATTACTACTTCACTCCACTGGCTTCATCTAAACTGGCCAAGAAGCGAGAGGAAGCTCTGGAGAAAGCCAAGAGGGAAGCAGAGCAGAAAGTAAGGGAAGAGAAGGAGAGAGAGAGGGAGAGGGAAAAAGAGCGAGAAAGAGAGCGGGAACGAGAAAAGGAAGCAGAGCGAGCTGCGGTGAGTGGTTTTGTTTGTCTCCTTTTAGTTTGCCAGTGGTTACTTTTTTTCTAAATCTTGCTAAACATGGTGTTTCTCTCCTCACAGAAAGCCTCCAGTTCCTCTCATGAGGGCAGAATGGGTGAACCTCAGATGGCCGGCCCCGCCCACATGCGTCCACCCTATGACGGCCCCCCCACTACGATCGCAGCTGTGCCTCCGTACATTGGACCTGACACCCCTGCCCTGCGCACTCTCAGCGAGTATGCCCGACCCCATGTCATGTCCCCCACCAATCGAAACCACCCCTTCTTTGTGTCCCTCAACCCTGCAGACCCGCTGCTGGCCTATCATATGCCCAGCTTGTACAACGCTGACCCGGCCATGCGGGAGCGCGAGTTACGAGAGCGGGAGATGCGTGAGAGGGAGATTCGTGAGAGGGAGCTGAGGGAAAGGATGAAACCTGGTTTTGAGGTTAAGCCTCCAGAAATGGACACACTTCACCCTTCCACAAACCCCATGGAGCACTTTGCCCGGCATGGGGCTATCACTTTGCCCCCCATGGCCGGCCATCACCCTTTCGCCTCCTTCCATCCGGGCCTGAACCCATTAGAGCGTGAGCGGCTGGCCCTCGGTGGGCCCCAGCTGCGGCAAGAAATGAGCTACCCAGAGAGGTTGGCTGCAGAGAGACTCCATGCTGAGAGGATGGCCACAGTGGCCAATGACCCCATCGCCCGCCTACAGATGTTCAATGTCACGCCACACCACCACCAGCACTCGCATATTCACTCCCATCTACACCTCCACCAGCAAGATCCTCTTCACCAAGGTAAAAGAAAGCCCTGTATACATGCATGCAAATGCCACTGACTATACCACTTACAATTACACAATACAACTAATTGAACTGTAATAGCTATATCATGTTTTATTATATTAAAATATATATTCACATATAGAGGTATATATCGTAAATAGAGGTTGTTTAATAGTTATGTCAAGATGTTCTTGTCTTTTCTCTTATGATGGCAACCATTTTATCAGAGTAGCTTTTTACATTTCCTATAATGGATCTCAATCTCAATCAATCTCATTTAGAATTAAATTCTCAGTTTTAAATACATTAACATTGTCTGGTCTTCTCTTTATGCATGAAACAGTAATGTTTCTATAATTACATTTACAAATGGGAAGAATGATGAATTAAACTCTAACATGTCAATATTTCAGTATGTTCCAAAGACTTTTACAGACACATTTAGCATGTGTTTGATACATTGATTTTTTGTATGGAGTAAGGTCTATATTTATATATTTATTTATTATTAAATGGATGTATTTAGCTTCATTTTCTGAATCTTTTTTGGTGTGATATTAATGGTATTGTGTAATATTGTTTACTTATGCATTTTGACATAGAAAGGGAGATCTGTATTATCAGCACATATATTCTCTTATCTTTTTATAAACCATTGGTAAATATAAATATATTTCAAAAATAGTAGAGGATCAAGAATAGAAGTGTTACTTATTCAAAATGTAACAATTTTAGCGTACAAATTGCTCTATTATTTTAAACTATTAGCAAGCCACTTTAGTAAAACATCATGAAGTCAATTTTTTCTAGTAAAATAATTGTGAATAAAGGTATGAAGGATTTTGGCTAGAATTAAACCGGTGACAAAACAAACGTCACATTTTCTAATCAGAGGCAGTGCCAACTCTGTGGTTCAAGGTTCTAGGAAAAGAAGTTTATTTAAAGAATCTTTGAAAAACTGAGCTTAGATGATAATGTAAGCAGAAACTGGGGTCACTTGAATTGTTATAAGCAAGTCAAATAATGTACAATAAGGGACTTAGTAGATGAAAATTTAAGTTTTATGGGGGGGGTTCATGTTAAGTAAGTAAAGTATCTTGTGCTGTAATCTGAATCAAGTTTTCTGTAAATACAGTTATAAATATAATACTCCTCTCATAACAGTGAAGAGTGAACAGAAGGGACTTTGAATTAATTTCATTAATTAATTAATTTCACTTCCATCTTTTCTAGTTTAAATGTATTACCATATGGTCTGAAACTCCAATTTATATGTTATTGTCTTTGTAGTAATGTATAGAGAAGTGACATATGAGATTGGATTAAAGCATATTATATCTTCATTAAGTTCTTGATAGAGCCAGCTGATGTTTTTCAGTGGATAAATATAGTTAACTTGTCCCTGCACTCTTTGGTCAACCCTGAGAGGAGAAACATTATATTAAGCTGTGTATCACTAATGCCTGTAGCATGAACTGTCTGTGATACACTATTGTGAAATGAGTGTACCCTGAACCTAAGACTCTGACGCCAGAAGGTGGTGGTGAATGTCTTGTGTGTCCTCCAGGCTCTGGGGGCCATCCCCTGGCAGTAGATCACCTGGCAGCAGGACCTCACCTGGCTCGCTTCCCTTACCCGCACGGCGCCATCCCCAACCCTCTCCTCGGCCAGCCGCCGCATGAACACGAGATGCTGCGCCACCCAGTCTTCGGTAGGCTCTCTGCCAATATCAACTCGCATTAACAGCAATATCACATCCAATCTATCAATCCGAGCTCTGCCAGATTGCCTGATCAAATCTTTTGTTTGTGCCTCCTCCAGGTACTCCATACCCACGGGACTTACAAGGAGGTCTGCCACCGCCCATGTCCGCAGCCCACCAGCTGCAGGCCATGCATGCCCAGTCCGCTGAGCTCCAGAGGCTGGCCATGGAGCAGCAGTGGCTCCACGGACACCATCACATGCACGGAGGACCACTGCCTGGCCAGGAGGACTACTACAGGTCAGATAAGCAAGAGAAATTAGACTTAAAAACATTTGCATACACTAAGTGTGTGTGCCTTTGATTTGTCAAATATTAATACTTTTTCGTTTGTGTTTCAGCCGGCTCAAGAAGGAAAGTGACAAGCAGCTGTAACCAGCCAAGGGAGGCAGCGACTGACAGGTGCAGGACACAGGAAGTTGTTACAGAGTTGTTCATTCAGTTTTGAAGAACGAAGAAGGCCAAGTGGATCGTCTGAGAATTCTTCTGATATTTGTTTTTTGTTCCTGTCAAGGACTTTTTTTATTATTATTATTATTTTTCAAGACATTGACTTTCTTTGGTATATAGCCAGTAGTGACAACGTCCTCAAGACTCCTGCATGACAAGCTTTCCTGACGTTTTTTTGTAGGTGCTAGAACAAGACACTGTGCTTATCAACAACAAAAAAAAGACAAGACTGGTCAGGCCGTTTATGGAAAAATAACAAGTGCTATCTTAAACTCAACATTTATTTTAATACATTGTTGGAGGTTTTTTTTAATAATTTTAAGAAAAGCTACAGCATGGTGTTTTTTGAGTCTGTAAATAGTATATATAAACATATAATTATTATTATAATTATTATTATTATTATTACTAGGTGTGGACTCCAAGTCTCCAATATAATTGTTTTGAAGCATTATCCCTTGTTTCAGAGGGGAGCACCATGGCATTATATCAGCAGTTTCTGAGAGAGTTGTTGTTCAGTTATAACGTTCCTCTGACATCACTGTGTTAGATTTAGTCCCACATACACTATGTAAACCATAAACCTGTCAGACCCACGTCCATTCATCATACAACTTTGACACGCAGCAGGTTGTCAGAATGTGTAAACTTAACGTGTTGAGTTAAGGATTTGAAACACTTGAAAAGGCTTCTGTGGAGTGCACACTGAAGCAATGGATTAAAGAGAAAACTAAATTTTGCACTGGGAGAGTGTCCTTGCGCGCCACTCGATTTGGTTTTATCCTTTTGTTTAAATTAATATTTAAGTCAACACATTGGAGTAATACTTTTTTTTTCTTTTTACAGAGAAGGATTTTAATTATGATTTTAAACTTTTGGACGGCAGAAACCTATTTGGCTAATTTTTTTAAATTACCAGGACCTGAATTTTATCTTTGTTCACTATATCAGGAGGCTAACAGGACTTCAGGATTGTTTTAAATGCGTGAATGGTTGTGAGTTGGTGCTAGTTGTGGGTGTCCCCTTTTCTTCACCTGGTCCAGTCACCCATGTTTGCTGCAGGGCTCAAGTCCGACTGAGTCATCCTCCAACTAGGCTGTAATAATGTTCACTGTGACACTAGAGGGGGGGTCTGCCGACACGTGGCGACCAGGAGGTAGAGGGTCGATGATTGTGTGTGAGAGTGTGCGTGCGTTCCTTGGGAATACACACGCACTCCTGGGCCTCAGGAGTTGTGTGATTGTGTGTGTGCCACTGACTGTTACAAGTTGTGTTGACCTGTCATACCAGTGCACATAAGCCCAATATGTCCTTTCTGTTTGTTTGTTTGTTTTTACTGTAGCCATGACATGAGACATGATATTCTGCTTTTGTTCCATGCACTAAGACTGTTTGACTGTCATGGACATTTAGAAAACTGTGGCTTTTTTAAAATTTTCTTTTAACCAAATGAAGAACCTGCACTTGCATTTGAAAGTGTCCATATCTTTTCTTTGGAGCACTGTAATTTACATTTAAACGCTTGCAAACATCATCAAACTGACCCCTTTTTTAAAAATCCCAAAAAGTCTTTGAAGCCCCGACAAGAACCCGTCACTTTGTCTTGCCATCTCCCACCGATTCCTGTCTTTCTTCTGACGACGTACTCCTCATCATCATTACCTTGCCTCATTTTCCTGACGATTCCCTTGCCTTTTACTCCCTCTTTTTGTCTCCAAAACCTTTGATGTTAAGTGTTGTCAATGGTTTAGCTTCTTGTTTCAAAGCGGCAATAGCAGAATGTAAATTCTGACTGCTAAGATTTATATATATACTGGTATCTTGAAGCTTATTGTATATATGAGTAGTCGCCATGGGATGACACAATGTAAACAAAAAGTAGAAATAATAAGAAAAATTGTGAGTCCTGTGTTCTCTCCATTTGAGTATTTTGTAATTTTTTTGAAAAATTTGTGGAATTAAAATAAACGACTAAGTTACACCACAAGAAACGACTTGATCTTTTTTATACCTTTTGATACATTATATTTATTTCTTTGTGAACACATTTGTTTGTGTGCTGAGGTAGAGCAGTTTGCTAAATCCCATCAGCCGTGAGACAATAATCTGTTTTAAGGGTAAACAATTTTGATTACTCACTGCTCATTCACAGAAAGGCAAAAGAAGAAAGCAAGCTGAAAACACTCTTAATTCCCTCAGTGTTTTTTTTGTTTGTTTTTTACATTTGTGAAATGTAATTCTCCAGCTGAGCAGAGGGACTGATGCTGGGTCTGGTTTGATAATACTCATGTCCTACATTTGCTCTTGAATAATAGTTTTTGCTTGACTGGAGAAACATGTTACAGGATAGATCAAGCATTCCTGTTTCTTATTTCTTTCTTCAGCCTTCCATATTCTCAGCTTCACAAACAGAGCTTTAAGAGAGCACCCCAGCAGCAGGTAGTAAATCTTAGAGCTGAATATTGCACTGCTATGGTTTACTAACATCAAAGCCAGGCTAAGCCAAAAGGAACACTTACTCGGGCTGAGATGCCTTGCTATCAGCGGGGCAGGGCTGTCATTTCATCTTGTGTGTGGGGGGAGTGATAGACCAGCAATCTGTGATGGTGTGCCGCAGCGATGGCTGTCATTTTGAGAGGAAGCTATTATTCTACTGCTGCTCCCTGAAATGATGCCCTGTCCTCAGGAAAATTGAGGTTCCTTGGATGCTCTATCCTGGGGCTGTCATGTGACGGCCGCCTTGTGAGGAGGTGCTGCTTGTTGTCGCCGGCTCGCCTCACCTCCCCATAAGACAACAAGACGTCAGAGGCGAGCAGCGCTGGCTGGTTGAATAATTCATCTCCCCTCCTCCTCCTCCTCCACACCGGCGATGGAGCGACTGTGACTTGTGTCAACTCAAATCCTTCTCATAATACTGTGTGTACCCCTCAGGCAGCCACACAGGGATACATAGTCTCAAGAAATCTGCTCATTCTGTCTGAATAGCAATATGTCTGGTGCTGTTCTCCTAGTGTTATTGTATCTGTTGCAGCAAGTCTCGGACATAGAGCCTCCTCATCTCCTCCATCCTCGTGTCTTTTCTTTCGCTCCACTGGGCCTGCCTGCTGCAGAGTGTGATGCTCAGTGGCAGAGAGGAGCCTACATGCTATTAGTGCATTCAGTCGGAAGGTAGCTGTGTTCCTTCAGCGGGTAGATCTGCGGCTTAAAATGAGCTGTGTTGACACAGAAAGCAAATCTGCTGTTGGCGTTATTCCTCATCCACTGTCTGAATTAGACATACTTAGTTGTGTGTGTTGCAGAATCAAAAATCATTAGTTCCATTTTTTTCTCTTTAGATCTGGTATCCAATCTGATATTCAGTAATTTAGAAAACAAGCAACCTGTGCTTATGTAAAAAACAACTCCACAATAAATTGAGCACAGCTGTAGGAGTTTGATGCATGCAAACAAAGGTAATTAAATGCATCTAAAATGTAAATGAGCCCAAGGTTCGTCCCTGCATTTAAAACATCAGAATATGTATATCAATGAAGCAACCTTTACTTTCCAAGGAAAGGTTAAAGCAAGGTTTTCCTATAAAACACTGGAATGATAACTACACCTGGGAGGATACACTTTTAAGGTCTGCTATATGGTAAAATACTTACAAATAGATTGTCATGTTGCAGTCTGCTTTCCAGCACGTTTCCTGTAAGTCAGAGTAAAGGTCCTACAGAGCAGCCGTGGAAACAAACTTCTGCTTCATGAAAGACAGAAACATCCTTCAGATTTCCATGTAAAAGAGCCCACAGTTTGCCCAGTGTCTCTGACCCTCTCTTCCTCTCCCCCAGCTGTAATCATCTCCCTCCTCACCAAACATGACACCAAACTTCTTCCTCAAGTTAGTCCAGTAAGATCTGTGTATCAGTGTGTGGTCTGCAAATTCAGAAGTTAACTGTGATTTTAAAAAGAAAATGAAACCCAAGAGGATGTTAGGCCTTTTGGCACCGTTAAATAGATGGAGCTATCGGGCAGGACATTTTTCATGGTCTGGGGATCTTTTTTGGCAAACCTTTAGTAATAAACTATGAAGTAATGCTTTTAGTATTTTAATTGTTTGGTATTGCTACTTTTTGGTAAATTGTCTGAATACTTATTCCACCACTTCTTTATACTCCCACTACTTTTCAGTGTGAAATATTATACTTTTTACATCTTTACTGTAGTTTTCAGATTAAAAATGTTATCCACAACATATAATGCATTGTTATATCCAACTTTCTGTCTATTCCATGAATTCTTCTTACTTTTTTTTCTCCACCTTTTTTTATTTAAATTTTAACAATAAATGACACACAACATAGGCCAAAGTGAACAAAGCATAGTTAAAACAGTATGTCACTTCCCCTCCAGTCCCCCACCCACCCGCAAACCAACCCAGTTCAGGTCCAAAACACACAGGGACAAACAACACAGACCCATGCACACTGACAAGCACACACTGTTAAGGACACACAACATCCAAAAGATCAAAGTAAAAAAGGTAGACAAATTAAAAGAGATAGAGAGGAGAGGCGTTAAATGGTGCAGTCCAGAAGGAGCTCAGTCCTCCAAGTCAGGCGATAAGCTGAGGGAGTCAACGAGTTCTAGGAAAGGGTTCCATGTCTCTAGGAATGTCGAGATAGAGCCTTTCAAAGAAGATCTGAGCTTCTCAAGCTTCAGATTGTTGAGCACCTCTTTAATCCAACGGCCGTGTGTCGGGGGGCGGGAGAGCATCCAGTTGAGCAAGATCAGTCTCCGGGCTAGCAGAGATGTGAACGCCAGGACTCGCCTTAGTGCAACAGGGAGGTCAGCGTCAGACGAAATGCCAAAAATGGCTGACAAAGGGCTGGGGGGATAATGCGACCATAGGCTCCATTCTTCTTACTTGTCAAAACCCATACCATACCCATAATACAACTTTATCGCCGACAGTTGAGTCCTTAGGCGTGTGTTATGCTAGTAGTGGCTAATGTAACCTCAAGCAGAGGCGATGAGAGGGTTACAGAGGTCTTAATAAGATCACTTCTTTCTAACTCCATACCATAACAGTTTTTTTTAATTTTCAAATCGTTTAAAACTTGTAGTCCTCAGCCCGACCGACTGACGCTGACTCAAGTTACACCACGTGAGGCAATTTATCAGATTTCACTCAGCTCCCTCTGAAGCCACAAAATGGTTTATACAACGTTCTTCACATATGCAGAGTACTCCCAGAGACCTGAGAACAAACTTTGATGTGTAAAATTGTTGGAATTCCTCTTTAAATAAAAGATCTGAATACTAATACTAATACACAGTTGAATCAGGTGGAGTTCTCAATTTGTTGTCAATATGTTTTACTATCATCATAAGAACACCGGAGATTGACATTTTACATCTTGGTTAGACACCAATACAAATATTTTTGAAATAGAAGAAGGGAAGGATACTACAGCTCTGCACCACAGCATCATATTTCATGTCTAAGAGTCGACTGCCATTTTGATTTACCTTAATGTTCAATCCCTGCATATGTGCTGTAATAACTTTACCAGTGTATGTACGTGTGTGTGTCTGTATCAGTTTATCTCTGTGAATCTGTGTTGCTGCCTGCTGTGTGTTTGAGGCCTGGGCTGCAGCTCCCATGCGTCTAATGATATCCTGCTCTCACATTCCTGTCATAGACGATCTGGATTCCCCCTTGTCTGCACCAGCGAATCAACGCAGTGCGGCCACTGGCCGACCCGAGCATTCCTCACCCACTCCTAACACACACACACACACACACATTCACACACACATACACACACACACACACGTCCTGAGGAGGCCTTTGCCGACGCCTACCGCAAACCTCACACACACTGCCTCTCATTCTCCCACACTCCTTCTCCCTTCTGTTTCTATTGTCTTGAGTTGGATTTCAAGGGAACAGCCTGCAGCCAGAGTCGTAGGAACTTTTTGTTCAATAAAGCGTGCCAGGTTTGGTTCCTTGCTGGCAGAGGACAGACAATGCAAGGCTCACACGCTAGACTTCCAGGCTCCTCTTTAATGTGTTGTCATAAAACATGCAGCTGGCAGAGACTTAATGTTCAGTGGGACTCTGTGCAGCTGCAGCACACTGAGCCCTGGGTATTGCCCCTCCAACTGTCCTCGTACATGTTTCTTTTCCGCAGCGTCTGTGCACCGTCAGACTCGCACAGACCTGACATTTCAGACTCCTCACAGCACAACCTTTCAATTCACCCAGTGGAAAATCTGAAAAAAATGAGACTGCTAGGGCTACAGTCCACAAAAATATCCTACTGCCATTTCAAAATTTTGGGGACAATGAGGGCGATATTTTATTTTTCAGATGAAAATAAGACTTCAGGCCGTCAGATGATTTATTTCTCTTCTGCTTAAAGGGAAATGAAACTCAGAATAGATTTAAGAAACAGTCTGCATAACCTACTGCCATGTGGCTTCCCCTAATGCCTTTTAATGTAGTCCTGAGGGTTTCATAACCTTTTATAACTCAGAAACAGATTGTTGTACGCTTGCATTTACAAACAAATTCTGTTAAAGGTGCACTATGCATTCCTGCATGGTTTCAGCGCAATTTCATTTTTGTCTCAAATCGTAGGCATCTCTCCTTGATCCACTGGCTGCCTGCCCCCTGAATACACTGTGAAAAAGGCCGGTCTCGGGAGACAACACAGGGGTCGTAAACGTCAAACACTAGGGCACAGGCTGTGCACCAAAATACAATAAACCACGTTCCAGCCAATCACCGACAAGATGGTTGGGGGAGGGGGTGTGGGTTAGTGACAGTTATGGCGCTTACCCACTGCTAGCACCAGCTCAGCTCGGCTCGGCTCAGCTTGACTCAACTCGGCCGCGGTGCCCCGTCCTCCATTTTCCCTTGCAGATTTAGTACCACCTCATGCGTGAGGCGAGTGTGGCTGGTCGTCATAGCTACGCCGCAGGAAACTGCTGTGACCTAACACAACACACACACAGAACGTCGAAGGTGTATTGTTTTTGATTCTCTGCATATGGCTGTTGCCACAGCCGGAAGACAAATTTTGTTTCAAAAGAAGCTGGAGGCAGCAAAAAAAAACACTGCTGGCTAAACTGTTTAAAAATGGCGTTTTTTTTCAGGACACCCCCCCCCTAGTCATGACAGTTACGGAAACATGGGGGGAGAGGCGAGCTTGCTGTGTTTTGTTTGGTATTTACTTTGAACGTCAACAGAAGTGACGTCATGCAGGAACTCATAGCAGTGCACCTTTAATCTTTAAACCAGAAAGTATATAATAAATCCCAAATCAACTTGCACAGACGCTGGCTTATGTCTGTTTGACATTATAAACTTCTTTACAAAACATAGTAGCATGTACTGTAGCTGATGTGCTTCAGTTCTCTCTTATCTTTTCTCTTTCTCTTATGCTCTTCAAGCAGATGGTGGCATTTTGGAGGGAGAAGATAAAATACAGGCAAAGGGCAGGGTCTCTGCAGATCCAGAGACCGCCACACACTTCTAGTGAGTTATAAGTGATGATTCAGAGGGATTACTTTTGTATTAGTTTGTACATTGTTTTTTAACAATAAAGTGTGACTACCGTATTCTTCTTCTTTATATCATAATTGCATGTGAACTTCTGAGCTCCTGTTCTCCACTACATACTACTGCTGCACACACTACCAAGCCTCATTGTATATGTTATATGTACACTTATATACACATATACCATTTCATAGGGGTGATTGTTTGCTCCAAACCATGTATTCATGAGGGTGAATTTAACATGCATAATTATGTTAGTGTCTAAGCCTGCTACTGCATGGGACGTGTGAGTGTGAGTTTCTCTGGAGGAAAGTTAATTGTTGTCATTTATTGTGTATTGTCTCTGCTGTGCTGAGTCTGGTGTATGATGATCTCATAATCTAAATGCCAAATATTATCTTTATACATACTACTTATTGTCCTTAGGGACGTACCTAACGATTATTTTCATTATTGATCAAACATTTAGTCTTAATATTAGATGATGTTAAAAAATGGACATTACAATTTCCCAGACCCCAAGGTGACGTCTTCACATTGATATTTTATGTCCAACCAACAGTCCAAAACCCAAAGAGTTAAAGTGGTATAAAGAGCAAAGCAGTGAGAAGCTGGAACCAGCAACATTTTTTCTGGATAAACTACTTAAATGATTAATTGATTAACAAAATTGTTGTCAATTAATATTTATTTTCATTGATTAACAATGAATTGATCAACTAATCAATTAACTGACTACCCATTTCTGCACTAGGTTACATACATAATCCATTCTACTTCCATCAACTGATTAAAAACCCTAAACTGTGTTGAGACTTTTGTTTTTTCTTGAAATTAGTCAGGTTCTCTACAGTTATTATTTACAGGAAACACTATTTTATTAAGGGCCTAGTGAATCTATCATTGAGTCAGTTACTTCACATTTAATGTAATTAGCTTTCTGCAAATCAACCAATTTCTGTTCACTGTACTGATCATCTTTCCAATGACTGTGTGTTGGCTGTGTGTAACTTAATTTCAGTGATGAGCACAACAGATGTGACTTGGGGATCAAATTCCATCATTAACTGACTGGCCTAATATGCTATACAGCTCAGCAGCTCCACACAGTCTTCCATCATGCAGATAACCCAGGTTCAACCCTGGCCTGTCATACTTGCTGTGGTGGCTTTATAAAGCCTGCCTGTCTCAGGGTAGCAACAGCACCAAAGCTAAATAAATCACAGCCAGTAAATGGCTCCTACTCCTCAGCAATTTCCTCAGCCATCATCAGGCTGTGGTCCAGGACTGATAGCATGCTGTCAGTCGCCGGCTACCTTGGAAAAACTTGTATTGACTTTATCTGCAGTGTGGCAATGGGTTGGCCTCACCTTCTGTTGTTCTGAGGACTAGGAGAGCAAAGGAAAAGGTGGTCAGAGGGTCATCTTTGGCTAAAAGGTGCAACTGGGGTTGCCATGTTGTGGCTTGGGGGCCAGAAGAGACAGGTAGCACCCTGACCTTGTGTTTGTGTAATGGCCGTCCCTATGATAGATGGTATTGTCAGGCATTCACATGCTGCGCCATGGGGCTGTCCACTTGCCCTGACGCAGATGGATTGGGCTTTGTTTTTTCCCTCACCTCTGCTGTGTAATTAATCTCCAGTGCGAGTCTATGGAAGACTGCGGGCTGCAGGCCGATAAACTCACCGGCGTGTGGGTAGAGGCAGCTTTCAAGGCCCCCGAGGACAAGCGCACCACCTAGGAGATGGCAAAATAAGATGTTTAAATGCATGCTGCTCCAGGCCTCCTCCCTCACCTTGGTTATCAAAAGAAGAGGTGACAAGAACAATATTTGTCTGCTTCAGAGTACAATTTATTTTGGATGGAAAGATTCAGCAGTAACAGACCCCCTCTAACACCACTGCGATCACATATTACACTCCGAGGCCTGGTTTCTCTCTACCTATTGCTTCACCCACACCACATGTTCTCTGCTGCATTTGACAAGATAATAAGGCCGTGGGCTAAAATCACTTTAAGCAAATCAACATATCTGTGCTGCTATTTTTTCTATTCTGTTTGAGTTTATCAATATGATGACTGCAAATTAGCCACATTACAGTTATAAGGATTGGTTCAACAAAGGCTACAAAGCTGCATTTTAAGTTAAACCATAAAGGAAAACATAATCTACATTCCAAATAATACATTTTGTCCCAATGTTTAAAATTGTAATATTATCATTTTAGAAGGGAAGCTTTAATACCACAGAATACTAAAGTACTGTAGGTTTATGTGGTGTTACACTCAGAGATCCAGAGCTTAATATTTGACCAGATAAAACTAGGAGGGTCAGACTGCAACACCTATACTGTCTCTGCCAATCTTGCTGTATTATAAGACTGCATGTAAATAGTTATTATAAAATATAATGACAGGAAACGGTTGATATCTCTAAAATAATAATACAAATTAATATGGCATATTTTGGGCATTGTGATCTAGAGATTTGTAGGCAGTGTTTGTGATTTGAGTATAGCATCCTCCTTCGGGTGCAGTAGTGGGCTGCTAATCAGAGGCTGTGGTTGATCCCTTGGCTGTGGTGCTTCTCACCAGCTGAGGTTATGAACAAACTGAAGCCCCCTTGAGATAGAGGTGTGAAGCAAATCCTGGCAAATCACTGAGCTTAGAAATGAGCCAAACGGAGACGAAAATAAAAGAGTCATATACTGTTTTTCTTTCTAAGGAAGGAAAGTCTTCATAAAGAATTAATACTCTGCAGAGGGACAGCTCAGTTTAATGAGGGGATATGAAGCCTGGAAATGAATAGTGTTGAGATATCCTGCAGCACAGAAAATAGAAACACTGGGAGCCATTGAGCTTCAGAGCCTGAGGCGCAGGACTGCAGAGCAAACAGGTAGAGTGTTAGTTCACTAAATGATGCAGAATGGATGCTGGATAACCACCACACTGCTCATAAAGTCTCCTTGTAGAAAAGACTGACTGCATTTTCTTTAGTCTAGACTGTATCAGTATACCGTCCAGAAAAATCATCTCATGTGATCCAAACATATGACAGAAATTATATTATAATAATCTGATTTAAATTTAATTTGTTGAATAGACATGCCTTTACTATTGCAAACAGAGCAGATGCATCAAGTGGGATGCACACCGCTCATCCTGATTATCTATGTTCATGTTGAACATTTCTCTGGTGCAGCCCCTGAGGTTATGGAGGAACAGTGCATGGTTTAGTCGAGCCCTCCTCCCTCGCTGTAAGCCCTCAACTCCGGTGGCTGGCTGCAGATTTAATGGGTTTAGCAGCTGTTGAGGAAAAGCAGTGAGGGCTTGTGGCATATGCTCTGGTTAGAACAAAGAGCAGCGAGCACATCACACAAACTACGACTGCCTGAGCTGAACACAGTGCTGCCACAGTGCAGTTAACCATTAAACTATTTTACAGCTTGTGTTCATTCACTTTATTTGATTGACTTCTTGTTAATGTTCTCTTCTGATTTTTGTGTGCTATTTTTAGTGTTTTGATCATTCCCCCCAGTTTACAAAATGATTCAAAGAATATTGCTTTTAGGTGTTTTTTATATGTTTGCAAGGCAACGTTTACTTTCCTTTACTGTGTGGGGTTTTGCAGTAGGTATGTAAGCTCTTAATTCATGAAATGAGAGCAGAGGATTGTGTTTTTCAAAGGTTCTTTAAAGGCACTTGACAAGGCCGCCCTCTTTAGGGAGAGCTGTAATGCCTCCAACACGTCTGCTTTCAATGTGCTCCATGATGCCATAGGGTTAGAAAGTGGTGCAGAGAGTCCTCTAGTGGAAATATACATACATTGCTCTATGGAAAGGTTGATCTATTTTTATGCAAACATGCAAACAGGTTTTGCCGCGGCAGACATGTGCATGAAATGAATGACAATATAAAGTTTGACTCTGATTTTTCTATTTTCAAAAGAACAAGAAAACCAAATTTGAATGAACACATTTTTTTCAAAGGAGCATTTTTTTATTTCATTTGACAATTGCTCTACTGCTGCCTGTAAATATGATCACATTATTAGCTGAAAACTAATTAACTCTGGCAAACATGATCCTCAAAACTCGTCATGGTTTTTTAGAGCATAGTGCGCATTAAATAATCCTTAAAGAGTATTACTCTGCTTTATTATAGTAGTATTTAATATTGCATACAATATTTCCTGTACAATCTGTAGAATTTGACAGATTGCGCTATTTCTACACATCTGGCCCACGCAGTCTGGTTACTCCTACAATTACCAGCTGTTGTGGACACACACATGCTGATGTAAGTTTTATTGCAGTTTGCACAGTTGCTCTGTGCATATATGAACTTCAACAGGCAGTATGTGTAAACAGTGATGATGTTGTGTTTGTGCAGTGTGTGTGTGTGTGTGTGTGTGTGTGTGTGTGTGTGTGTCTATATGTGTTTTGCTTGGTTTCCTAACTGTTAGCAAACACACGGTGGTGCCATGTTCTCCCACTCACTGCTGACAGACACAGTTCAGTGACTGTGTGGGAGTCAAGTGTGGCAGGTTTGCTAACTGTCTGTTCTTGTAACAGTACAGTACAAGCTCAAGGAAGCTGCTCTTCGCGTGTGTGTGTGTGTGTGTGTGTGTGTGTGTGTGTGTGTGTGTGTGTGTGTGTCGGTGTGAATAAAAGTAAGTAATAAAAGCTATCTTTTACATTGCCTGTTTACCCTCATTAAAAAAAAAAAAAAAGTCCTTGCACTAGCTACGCTGCAAGGATGCCGAAATGTTTAACCAAATGGCTTTCAGTGATGGCAAATAAAATGGTAAACACTTGATATTGTGTAAGTGAGATATGAGAGGGCAGCCTGTGAAGGGGAATGAAGGGATAATGAGACCAAGTGAGAGGCCACTGGGTGTACAAAAGCTTATCATGTGTAATCTCCACCAGTGTTGCTTGTCAGTCTCATTATGGCTGACCTTGTCTCATGCTTTGCTATAAGCGTGAGCCTCTGTCCCGACTTGGCTGATGGATACGTCACACTCTGTTTGTCTGTGAGCCTCTTGCTCCCACATCAACCAACCAGCAACACTGCCTCTGTGTGTGCCTCACATAGTGAAGGAAAAACTAAGACCGATTCTGCTCTGGCTCAAAAGACCAGAGTCTTTCTGACTCCAATTTGGTCACTTCACCCTGCACCTTTAAGTTTTAGTGTTCGTTGACTGGTAGACCAGGAAATCAATACTCAGGACTCGCTCCGTTAAGTTATAACAAAATTTAGTAAATTATATTGCAAGTAATATATATATATATATATATATATATATATATATATATATATATATATATATATATATATATATATATATATATATATATGGTTCAGAACCCTTCAAGACTGTCTCCTCCTGCTGCCAAACAGTCTTTTCAGCTCTGACCCAGAACTCTCTCTGGTCTCGTCTTTTATCCTTCTTCAGGTTCATCATTCCGTCAAAGTTACTGTTGCCGCTCATCAGTTGGACATAGCTTGGACGTTCTGTCTCCCGAGAAGATAGTGAAATGCGCGCTAGCCCTGGAATTGCTCTCGCTCCCCCCCCCTTTCCTGACTCAAAGATTAATCTGTTACTTTAAGATATTTCATTAGGTGCATTCTGTTCCAAATGTTTATCAAATGTTTATCAGGAGCACTTTTGTTCCAGTAAATCTGAACACATCTTATCTTACACATGCCAGACAAGAGGAGAGAGCGAGGCCATCCCAGGCTACAGGACATTCTACTTTTACACAATATATTATTCTTACAATAGCTACTTCACAGTGTGACAAAATAAAATAGGTTACATGGGGAAAAACATGTCTCAAAAGAAGATCACATTATATTGTCCATTTTTCATTTATTGTACTGCAGTGTTGTACAACTGTGTGTGTTTATGTGTGGGTGGCAGTATAGAGGAGGCTGAACTGCAGGAACAAAATAATAATAAAAATAAAATGTTAAAAATAGCCAGTAGTTTATTATACACAGGGACATTGCTTTCAAACCCTCCACTGTTATTTCTGATCCCAACAGGCGATATGTAATAGTATCAGGCAAGTTACAAAGTACTCCGGTGGTCCTGGCCTCGATATATGCCTCAACTTGGGATGACGAGAAATTTATAAATACTTTTTTCGCTGCTATTCCTAATCCCAGTGATCATCATATCATTCTTGGTGGTGATTTCAATCAGGTTCAGGACACTGAACTTGACAAATCTTCCACCACACGACTTGCTCTGTCAAAATCGGCTAATTCATTAAGTTCGATGCGGCACAACTGAGCCTAGTAGATCCTTGGAGGACCAAATTCCCTACCGGAAAATTGTTTTTGTTCTTCTCGCACTTCCATCGCACCTATTCGCGAATTGACTTGGATGATTCAATACTTGACAAAGGCTTCTGCACATCATTTCCTGCAATTACCACAGCATAGTGATATCTGACCGCGCCCCTACTTCCATAGAAATCCATTTTCCTCACGGCAGCTAGCCTTCTAAATTCTGGAGATTCAGATTTGCTATGCGAGCCCAAATTCTCTGATTTTCTTTCTTCACAAATTCAGTTTTTCTTTGACGTTAATGACACGCCAGACATCAGTAACGACACACTGTGGGAGACCTTTAAAGGGGTGATAGAATGCAAAACCGAGTTTACCTTGTCATAGTTGAATTACGACAGTTTGGTGGGTAAAATAGGCGTACATAGAACCTAAAAGTCCGACTGACACCTCTTTCCTATGCAAATCTCACAATTTGAAACTGCCGCTGAAAATGGGCCAATCTCAACAAAGCCAGTAGTTGACTCAACTCAGGTGGCTGTACCTTATTTGGCTCCAGTCTGTACCTTTGTCACGCCCCAAAATGTACATACAAACCACTGGTCTCAGACCAGCTGGTGTTCTGAATGTTGGTTGCGCAGATCTTAGACACTTTATACATTGTTCGTCTGCTTTTTCATTACTAAATTCACTTCTGAGACTTTTTTATGCGAGAAATCAACTATGTAGAGCTCAAATATGGGCCGAAAATTGATGGCTAATTGCAAAATTTGGTTTGACTGTGTCGGAGTTCAGATGCTCCACAGTCTGACGTGACAGCCGGTGGGTGCCTGCCGGAGTCGATGGCTTGCCGCCCGGCCTGTCCACCTTCACAGACCCCGCTGTGAGCTGGCTGGACTTCTATCAGGAGACTCGCGGACAAGAGGCGTTTATTTCCCCGATCGTTTGTTTACATAACTCAACACACATATCCATTATAAGATTAACTGGAACCTGTGGTTTTTCGAAGTTATAATGCTCCACAAGAGATTGCAGGCGTAACAAGCTCGCTGACTCATTGTCTCCCCTTCTGATCAGTGCTGCTGTATATAGGAGAAAGCAGAGAGGGGAGTGGCTGCTCCTCAGTCACACAAGAGAAATACCTTTGCGTGCAAAACAAAGCATGGATTTCAAGCGTTTTTTCAGCCACTTCTGTCTACAACAGTCGAGAATTCTTTTGCAATTATGTAAGCACATAATGTAATCTGAAAACTGCTGCCCTGATTAAAAAAACAATGCAACTGATCTCAGCTGGTATTCTGTCTGGAATGGAGTGGAATGGAAATGTATAAGTGACCCCAAACTTTTGACCGGTAGTGTACATTCTAAGAAATTCAGTTTTAGGAATGGGAAAATACTTTGGTACAGACTTAGACATTAAAAACAAAGTAGTAATACACATTTGTAAGAGTTGCATGCAAACAAAGGTTTTCATTTACTTTTCTAAAAATGGCTTTAATTTAATGATTTCTTAAGGCATACCCAACAATAAAATGCAGAAAACCAATACAAGAGCAATTTATTTGTACAGGTTAATTAAAGCTATAGTGACATTTGGGCCACTCAATTCTTAAAGTTGGAAAATATGAAAAATAGAAGGGACCATTCTTCAGACTGAGTATTCTTAGGCCAACATTAGTCTTGCATCACCAGACCTATCACCACAGTATGGAAGAGGATTAGGGCCACATGTGAAAACATTTATTTGAGTTCTGAGTTTAAAGTCAGAATTCAATAAATTTTTTCACATGTGGCCCTAATCCTCTTCGGTACTTTTCCTAATACCACATCAGCCTACTACTTTTAAATACAGTATTTGAATACTTTGGAAACAGAGCTTTCCTAAAAAAAAAAAAAAAAACAGAAGTATTTAAAATGAGGCTGGGAAATGTAGACTTTGCTTTCACATCAAAAGCCTGTCATTTGCTTTGCTTTATTCAAAAACACAACAACAAATAGGCTACATATTTTACATTGAAAACTAACCGGATGTGTAGTTATTGTATGCAATTAAATCCAATCCCACCCAAGTGGGTAAGCTTCGCTTCAGAGCTAGAACCTCCTATTAGCATTCCATTGACAACCATTCATTTTTACGTCACTTTGACAGCAAATAACTTTACAGCTGAAGCGGTTAAAGACTCTATTTGTCCGTTGTTTATTTCTAAAGAAACACAACAATGTATAAAAGGCTCCATTACCTTGTACCTCACGTTATGGCTCCGTAGCAGACGTTTTTGTAAAAATAGGCTAACGATTGTGTCATAACCACGCAACTTACTGTCGCATAGTAGAGGAATTACCGTATAGTACAGGAGAAGCTCGCAGGCAGTTTCGACTTACATTAGCTGTTTAAGTTTAATTACTAATGTTAACTAGCATTTTAGTTAGCAATAATTAGCCTGTGTCCATGTTATCTCCTTACATATACCTACGCTCTCCGTCTCTGCAAGATTGGGAATGATTGAGATTTCTCTTGGCACAGCTACCAGAAGACTTACAACTTTCAGACACGTTGCTCACGTCACATCTACGTCATCTCTCTCAGTTGGAGGCTGCGCAGTAACGCTCAGCGCTCACCGGAAAAGTGCTTCTAATGCCCTTCACTGGTCTCCGTCCAGAGCAACGGGATCTGTTGGTCCATTCTTATACACTGTCTATGATCCCACCAGACAGGATCAACAATCAGGTGCACACATTATGATTTCCCATCACATATGAATGAATTAAATGCCGTTTATCAACAAACTGTAAGTAATAACCACGTTAATAAAGGCCATTTATCGGAAAAATATTAATGTTTGTTACACAAATAACTGTCCAACATGAAGAATGTAACCTAAAAACGTTATTATCGCCAACAACCAACATCTCTATTAGCTAGCTAACCTTAGTTAACTTGCTATTAGTTTCTCAGCTGTGTTGATGAGGATTGGACAGGTCCGTTCTTATAATGCAGTACATCCATGGATAACAACGTGAGATTTGTTTTTAATGTAATGTTAAAGTTAAGTATCAAGTTACAATGTTTATTTAACTCCTTCAAAATGACTTACATATTTCAAATAAAAACCTAGGCAAAATCACTATTTTTACAGAGTTAAAGTGGCAACCGTTGTTCTTGTTGATTTCAAATTTGTATTTGAGTAAAAACAATTGAATTGTGCTGAGAGTTTAGCAGTCTGGACCATAGAAATATAGCTAATACCATTAGCTCTCATTCTGTTTCTGTGGTCTTGAGTCTTGTTGTTGATACATAGCTTCAAGTCTTCAGAATTATGCGCATAGTTCCATTTTTGTGTGTATACAATGGAGAAAACTGGAATACAGGATTTTTTTCCGGGTGATGTTACATCAGACACCCTGTTCATAATCCGGCAAATAAATTCAATACTTTCATTAGTGGGCCATAGGCTTTATTGTGTAACCTCCTTCAGTGATAGAAAGTAATCTAACATACAATTATAGCTTTAAAGGGGTGATGCAAAACCGACTTTACCTTGTCATAGTTGAATAACGACAGTTTGGTGGGTAAATAGGACATACATAGACATCCCTTTCCTCTGCAAATCTCACAATTTGAAACTGCCTCTGAAAACGGACAAATCTCAACGAAGCTAATAGTGTATAGCATAGACAGGAAAGGTGGGTGAGAGATAGCAGATGACACGCAACAAAGGGCCGCAGCTCAGATTCAAAACCGCAACGCTGCAAAGGCCTTAACCTACATGGGGCGCACGCTCTTACTGGGTGAGCTAGAGGTCGCCCCAACGAAGCTAATGGTTAACGTCAACTCGCTGGCTCCTCCTTATTTGGCTCTAGTCTCTATCTTTGTCATGCCCCAACATTTACATAGGCTACACCACTGATCTGAGATCAGGTAGTCTTCTGAATAGGTCACGCAGATCTCAGAAATTGTATACACTGTTCATCTGCTATTTTATCACTAAATTCACTTCTGATACTTTTTTATGCGAGAAATCAACTATGTAGAGGTCAAATATGGGCCGTTTTACGAAAATGTATGGCTAATTGCAAATTTTGTCCGACTGTGTGTCGGAATTCAGCGGCCGGTGCTGCCTGGGTTGCTGCCTCGCCGCCTGGCCTGTCCTCCTTCACAGACCCCGGCCCGCTGTGAGCTAGATGGAGATCCGTCACGGCCGGCAGCCCGCGGTGCTCCATACCTGCGCAAAGTCACCGGAAATAAACGCCTCTTGTCCGCAAGTGAGCTGGATGGAGCTCTATCAATGCCTCGTGCTTGCCTCCTCCTAACGAGACCTCTGAAATTCACAAAAATGCATTAAATTGAAATCGTGAAAAAGTGTTAACTAAGCTTTGTAAGACCTTAGGGTAGCTGTGATATACATGCCGTGACGAAATTCAAAGTGTAAATATACTATAGTTATGCCGAAAGTGTCGCGGAGATCTTTTCCCATAGGAATGAATGGGACATATAGCCTAGCTAGCAGCTCCTCTTAACGAGACCCCTCAAATTCACAAAAATGCCTTAAATTGAAATTGGACAAAAGTGTTAGCTTTGTAAGACCTTAGGGTAGCTGTAATATACATGCTGTGACGAAATTCAAACTGTAAATATACAATAGTTATGCCAGCAGCTGGCAGCTGGTCAGCCCGGTAGTCCAGTTACCCAGAAATGGTGACTTTGCCCTGGGTATGGAGCCCAGCAGGCTGCCGCTTTCTTGTCAGACTGTGTGGAGCTCCTGAAGTCCGACACGTCTTACCAAATTTGCAATTAGCCATCAATTTTTGTTAAACAGCCCATATTTGAGCTTTATATAGTTGATTTCTTGCATAAAAAAGTCTCAGAAGTGAATTTAATAATGAAATAGCAGACAAACAATGTATAATGTTGCAGTGTCTGAAATATGAGACCTGCTGTCTCGTCTCCAATGTATGTGTATGTGGTTCGCTCAACCAATCAGCGCGCAGCTCATCTAAATATTCATGAGCATACCATATTTGGAAGAAAAGCTCTCGTTCCAAATAGGGCCAAAACACAGGGATGCATAAGGGCCCATAAAATAGCAACCGGGCCATTTTCAGCCCAATCAATGTTACATACCCTATTAGGAGACCTTAAGGAACAGTGGGAAATACCCTATATAATCATTCTATCACCCCTTTAAGTTAGCCAGAAACAAAGAAGTGGTAAACCGATCCCCTGGCGGCACATGACGCTCACTACAGTGGCATGTGTTAGTGTATGCCTCTGTACCAAAGTGGCATATGCCATTAGCCACTTTTCGATTTCGGTGCTGCTGCCTCTGTTCCATGTCTTGCTTGGCATCCTTTTTCAGGACTTTCTTTAAATTATTGTGAAACAATATCATGCCACATACCTTTTCTGTCAACACATAGCCTACATATTTAACAAATATATGTTTAACAAATATATGTTTTCACAGATCTTATACTTTTTTACTTTGGCGACATATCAGTAGGCAATTGGCAATTACAAAACTAAAATATTTGTCCATCTAACTGTTAGTAAAACAAAGGAGCGTGTCTCTCTCTACCTTATTGTTCAGCAAGTCCTCTTCCTCGTAAAATATTCAACATCAGTCCAATATTTTGGACATTTTTCTCTTTTTATTTATGTAACAAGAACATTATCCAGCCTGAGCCAGGTTAATGGATATTCTATTTATCACCATTTGTGTGTCAGTTTTATTTTCCATATGGGTCATCCAAATAAATTTTTTCTCAAGGATTTTAGCATTTATATTATTTAGGCTATATTATGCTATTCTATAACTTTATACATTTCTGTATTTCAAATGTTTTAGCTTTTATCCATAATAATAATGGCCTCTGAGTATATATCATTAACAATTATAAAAAGTTGTACAATTAAAAACTCCAGGCAGATCATTTAAAAGAACTATTGCATATTCTTTCAGTGACAGCTGTGAGATGAGATGTCTGTTTCTCTCCAGAAGATGGTGCTCTAACCAAATATTTTTGTTTTCCGGCGTGTTACTCTCATAGGTTACTCTTCAGTGTAGATAAGAACCAGGAAACACTCATGCCATGATTATAGTATACAGTAGGTGGTGCTAGTGATTTATCATCTCAGCAAAGACCTTATACACTGCATAATTGGAGGTTTCAGATATGAAAAATACATCTTAAATATTTCAAATGTTTCTATTAATAATTAATAAATGTCATCATAAGCACTGTCCATCATTAATTGTAGTGGCATGTTAGTGTTTTAACTGCACTGAACTCTGACTGCCAGTTAGCTTCAGCTCTCCCACCCATGGGATTCAATTCAAGCTTAGAGCATTTGACTTTACCCAATCAATCACTGTAGTAGTATCATCATTTAAATTCAATTTGTAAATCAAATTATGAAAGTGAAGAAATTATTTTAATGCAATAAAATGTGTTAATAACCAAACAAATATATATGTCTCAAACAGATTGTAACAGGCTTCCTCGCCTTTCAGAGGTGCATTTTAATGTGGCCACCTCACAGTATATTTGCAGAGTCAGAAAATCACCACTATGCCCAAGAGAGAATTATAGTAATTTCCACAAAGATTGGACTGTAGGAGGAGAGTGGGGTGGAATCTATGTGTGTGTGTGTGTGTGTGTGTGTGTGTGTGTGTGTGTGTGTGTGTGTGTGTGTGTGTGTGTGTGTGTGTGTGTGTGTGTTTGCATGTTTATGTGTGATGTGAGTATGGGGGATGGGGGGACATCATTGACATTCATTATAATGAAGTCTTCGCCCTTTCACCTCTCCCACAGTTGCTATAAGCATCACACCCAATCTGCACTGGTTCCAGTGAGAGGAACCAAGCAGATCTACATCACACATGACCTGAAACCTCAACCAAAGTACCTCAGAATCTAGATGGCTGATATAAGGTACAGTAAGATAGATTTTGATATAAATATATAAATGTTTGGAATCCGAAAGCTGATAAAAAGCAGAAAAGCTTTGGCTCTGATGCAGCTGCCTGTCGCTGTCTATAGTAGAGCCCGACCAAAATGGGATTTCGGAGCAATCCCGGAAGTGGAATTCGTGGATATAGAGTAGTCAATTGCTGACCACGCTCTGCTGGACAAACTACGTAATGACACCATTTCTAAATCACCCTAAGCATTGTGTTCTGCATTATATCCTCTGTAAAAAAACGTTTTCACATCGGCGTATCGAACAATATACTTTGATACAGCTAGATACCGATATGTCTGTTATAAGCCAATATCGGCTGATAAAATCGGCTCTAGGTACCACTCTTGTGGCCTCGCCCACTTCACTATCTGACTGGTTCTGGCTCTGACGGGCAAAGACAAATGCAGACTGGAGCTACTCCTGTGAACGAGTGGAGCTGTGTGTCGAATGGAAGGCAGCAGTCAGCGGATATTACTGAAGTTATAAAAGTAATAAACATCCCAATCCAATGCGATGAAGTTGCAAAAACACCCAGTGTTTCTGCTGGTAAGGTTCTTAGTAATAGTAGTTACTGGATGTAACTTCAGTTGTATGAGTAGAGCAGAACTGCAACGAGAGGAAGGGAGTGAGACGGCGGTGTGACGAGTTAATCATAGTTTATAAAAATGCAGCGCAGTGACGATACAGACATTTCATACACCAGACGTATATAATGCAGATGATCTGTTGATGCGCATTCCAACCAAGTTGGACCCGTTTATGAGTCAGTTGTCACAGTCACCGTTAGTAGAATTAAGTCTGCAGTGTAGTTCATACACTTCACTGATAAACCAGACAAAACTCTCTCTCTCTCTGTCTCTCTCTCTCTGTCTTTCTCTCTCTCTCTCTCTCTCTCTCTCTCTCTCTCTCTCTCTCTCTCTCTCTCTCTCTCTCTCTCTCTCTCTCTCTCTCTCTCTCGATGGGTGCACTAAAGAAAAGACCTATTGGAGTATTACACAAACCAACACCAGGGAAGGCAGACTACAATTTATGCAAAGAAGGTGGAAGAGCATACACTTAAAGACATGTTGGTTATTGGTCTTCTTGATTACTAATAATCTGTATCGGAATCGGCCCATAAAACAACATATCAGTTGATTTCTAGTACTTTGATTGGTTTAAGGTATAACAACAGCCCACTGTGTCTCTGCCCTGTCCACCCGTCTGCAGAGATGTGCGCTCTTACTAACAGAGCTAAAAAGTTTAAGAGCTAGCTACTAAGAGTAGAGCTAGCTCTAATTAATACTAAAATGCAGGCAATGTTTTTGCAGTATGATATGTACATTGTTCTTGATCGGGCCCTGTGGTACCTTAAATCACGGCTAACAAGATAAATTTTGCCTTTAGCCATCCAATATCCAATATAGTAGAATAATGCAGACCCTGCTATAATATTGATATTTTGTATGATATGTATGTTATTGTTACAGACAGCTATTTTCTCAGGTTACCTGATAACTATTATTGTTTTGTAGTATTTCCCCAATTAGCTGCGTGGGGCTGAGGATAGGATGTGTGCTTCTGTGGATATGGGTATCATACCTAACAAGCGTATTTGTTTTTGTTTATATTTTGTGTGTGTGCCCTCATGTACATATGTTGTTGTATGCATACAGCCATACATTGTAGTATGTGCTTGTGTACACACAAGTATGTACTTGTGTGTTGCGGGTGATGTTAGCTTCCTGAGGCTGATTACTACCCTCTTCCTAGTGTCTTGTTTTTGCCCGTCTCTCCGCCTGTGTGGAAGTTGTGTGGGCACCCTCTGGATTGCCTCACCGCCGAAGCATGCCGGACCCTGTTATCCAGCTATCCATCTGTGTTATTGATTTTTTCCCTCTTTGTAGAGTTTCATCTTTCCTCCACTTTTATATAGAACGATGGAGAGGGAGGGAGCGCGAGAGAGAAAGGAGGGGGCAGAGCAGAGATCTGAGAGCTGGAGGGAAAAAAATGGGGAAAAGGGGGGAGGAAGGGATGGAGCATTGGAGGAGCCGAACGACGGTGGGGCTTTTGAGGGTAGACGTGTAAGAGGGGGGGCACTCAGCCTGGACTATGGATGAGCAGAGAGAAAGAGGCACTCTTGAAGTGTGAGCTTTTCTCTCTCACTCTCTCTCTCTCTCTCTCTCTCTCTCTCTCTCTGTCCATTCTCTTGGGAGCACCCCCCTCCTCCTCCTCTCCTTCCTCCTCCATCCTGCTCTGAGGCGCCTCTGGTACACACGCTCCACTCTCCACCCCCTCCTCTTCCTCCTCCTCCTCTGCCTCTCGCTCTGTCCGCCTGCCTGCCGTCTCTCCTTCCCGGGGGGCTTGGCCAGTGCTGGCGGCACAGCCGTGATTTGCAGGAGATTTGTCTAAGTGAGAAGCAATTAGTGTGCCTAAGCACCACTAATGTATTCATGCTGGGGCCGCCGCCGCTCATCTTGCTTGGCGGTGCCAGGCCAGGCCAAACCAGGGCACCGTTGGTGTTCTTCTCCCTGTCTTCACTTGTCTCTTTTCATCTGCAGGCCGTCATCTTGCTCTCACTCCCCTACAGATGACCCAGGCCTCTCTGATAATATTAGCACAATAATTAGTCAACCAATGGTGCTAAAGTTTGTGTTATTATTTACCATGTCACTTTATTGCAAGTATTCTAATGTATGCAACTATATACATTACTCTCTCCAGTCTAAAGGCTTCTGCACAAAGTGCCAGGGTAGAGTGGGGTTGTGAACCTACCTTCTAAATCCACACACTTGAGTATACACTTAAATGAACACACAAACACATAAGAAACACACATGCACAACAAAGTGGAACAGTGGTGGGTGGTAGGATTCCCTTTGAAACCTGCGGTGTAGAAAGGCTTGTTTGCGAGTGTGCAAGCATGAGGGATGTTCTGCATGCTGTGACTCCCCAGCTACTTGAGGATGAACTTTGGCCTTTTCTACACGTTCACTCTCTCTTACTCAGACAAAAACAAGATTAAGTCTGCTCATTTTACGCCGCACTGACTGCCTTCCAAGTGGGAGCCTACATGGACCGTGGGTGGTTTTGGAGCGAGGTGCTCGTTAATTAAAGATAGGCTAATTACTGGCACTTCTTAGCCTGGGTTTTGCGGTGCTGATAAGAGGATAATCCCGGAGAGAAAGGCGGAGATCGAACTGGTCCCCAGTAGAACTGGGCTGGAAGAACCCCCCCCCATCTCTGCGTCTTTAAGGAGCAGGACTTGCAACCAGAGAGTATAGAATATTCAAGCAGACTGCACTTCAGCAGGAGGAAGCCTACATAAAAGATGTTAGGCTAAGGGTTTCTGGGGCTGTTTTAAAACTACTCTACACATCCACTGGTTTAGCTGAATTTGGAAGAAAATGCATAATGTTGTATAGTAATGTGACAGTGACTTTTTTGGTGCTTCTATGGAAAGTCTCTGGTCACTTCCTGTGGGGAAAGTTTCAAGTACAACATTAGCTATAGAGCTACATCCCTGAAACATGTTTATTTAGTGCCTTTCTCCAACACACTTTTGTGTCTGTCTGCTAATTTGGATGCTTATTTATGGTCATATTAACTTGTTTATCCATTGGAGCCTTTCCTCATTCCAGATAGACAAACACACATGCATACACACACATGCAAACATGCAAATAATCACATTTACAATCCACCTCACACTCACATGACTGAAAGGTTGCATGACCCGGCAATCATTCACGTGTCTCTAACCCATATTTTGTCATGGGGAGTTAGCCATTAGCACTTGCTGGGCTGTTCCCATATGCTGGGCTTCCACAGATCTATAATTCAGGGGTGGCAGATGTCTTCATGCATTATTCATGAGTGCCGTTCCATGCCGGGCTAGTAAGCCAGCCAGCGGCAGAACCATCACAAGGTCCCTGTATATAGGCGGTCTCTTCCATGTTGACCTGCAAGTGCACCTTCACTGCAACTCCTTCCTGCAAATGGACTACAGCAAGCATTTCAGAGACAAAAAGCTGCAAGCTGCTCTCTCAGATGACAGCTAGCATCATGGGATTTGGAAGCCACAAAGTGACGTTCTTCTGTTTAGCATGTATAATTGCGATAGTCATGAAACATATTCTTTTTTTAAAGGGACACACCATCGATTTGTCAATTTACTTGTCACAGAGATTCCTACAGTCTTTTTAAAAGTTGTATTATGTCTCCTGTGGCTCTATAGGAGCTTTGTCAATCTGAGAAAGCATCATGGGAAGTGTAGGATCCAGTTTTTGGCGTTCATCCCATACTAGGGACTAATGTCAGGACATCTCTTTGTTGGATTGATTTTGACCATTCTTTTTTAATTTATTTCACTGACAACTTTATTGAAGTAAAATACTACATCACTGGCTATTTCAAAGGGTCAGTTCACCAAAATTACACAAAGGAAAACATATTTTTCACCTTGGTAATTAGCCATGCAGATACTGAGATTAACTGATTAACTGAGATTTCTGCTGCCATTCAGTACAATGGAGGTGAATGAAATGTGGTGCTCATGACATTGAAAATTGACAGCAAGATCTGTAAATTATCCAGTGACCAAGACATTATTTCTGGAAATGCATTCATTTATATTTAAAATAAAACCAAAACTATCATGGCTAGACCCACTTAGTGTCTTTAGAATTTGGGTTTAAAACTATTCATCTCTTCTTATTACACCTTGAACTGTGTAATGCAGTGTAGAATATTCTTGGTGCTTTGGAGCAGAGGAAGAGGTCGGATTTTGTGTGCGTGTGTGCGCATGAATGTGAAGCGTCTACACTGTAAATCACACCTACATACCTGGAGGAGACAGCAGTGTTGTGTGCCGATACCGTCAAAGAGTGGGAGATAAAACACACACACACACACACACACACACACACACACACACACACACACACACACACACACACACACACACACACACACACACAGGCACCCAAGATCACAAGCTGCCGCCAGCGCCAAGCCTGGCCGGCGCTGAACCGGCAACTCGATACCTCCTCCGGAGCCGTGCGGAGGGGGAGAGTGGGTGTGGGAGAGAGGCTTCCATAAAGTCTGTCCTGCCGGTCGGCCGTAACCTGAGCTCCCAGCAGACAGCCGCGGTGCCTTGCAGTCAGGCACAGAGGAGTGTGTGTGTTAGTGTGTGTGTGTGTGTGTGTGTGTGTGTGTGTGTGTGTGTGTGTGTGTGTGTGTGTGTTGAGTGTAAGTGCGAGGGGATGGGTAACATGCTGCCACACGCTTGTTTCCATGCTTGGGCTCAGGCCTATGTGCATGTGTAGATTACAAACACACCAACACTAAGACCTCCGCTTGACTTTCTGTATTTTACGTGCATCCCCTAAATCACTCTAAAATTTCTCAGCAACGTGTTAATACATCGATTCCTTTTTTATATCAGTCCTTTCTGTCCCTGAAATTGATACAGATGACGGGACCTTTGTCACTGAGTCACTGAGCCTTTCTTTCCTTCAGGCTTTAGACTTTTCTCCAATATCTTCTCCCTCTTTACCCTCTGTGAGCTTTCAACGTGACCGTCATCCAAAACATCTAAGACGTCAGTGAACTCCCGTCAGCTGCCATATTGCTTGCTGTTGCTGCCAGGGTGCTGCCCTTTACAGGTGGGAGCGCGGTGTGTGCGGTTTGGGAGCAGGATTGGAGGAAGAGGAAGAGTGGGGCGCGGGGGTGGGGGGTGTGATTGTGCTTGTCTCTGGGCTGGCACAGGGACAGGAGTCCCTTGTGGTGTTGCAGTGGGTGAGGAGGTTAACTGAGCCACAGCAGAGCCAAGACGCTGCCTGAGATATTGACAGGTTGGAACCTGAGGGCTCCTGCAGGATAGGAACACACTGCCAGAGGCTTGGTTACCACCACCGCCTGCCCAGATGGAAAGACTGGGTGAAGGGAAGAATCTGAGATTTCGTCCTTCAAAATGTCTATAAAAAGAGGATCATGGGAAGGGCATGACATGGGAGTGATTTGGCTGGGCTATATGTGCAGTCAGTATCACAATACTAATTAAAATATTTTTTCTGATGGCGATGCATATCAAAAAGTTGCAAATGTATGCAAAATCACATAAATAAATCACACAAATATTTTTGATTTTGTGTTCCACTGTAATACTTTACACCTAACAAAAATCTCCAAACATGTAAAACAAAACCTTCAGTACCTCACTCAAAAAGTTTTTAACAGTTTAGTAGCGATCATTAATATATATTGCAAAAATGTGTTAAACAACAACACAATAAGATCAAGTCATCACAGTATGATTCGACTGAAAGTGAAATGATTATACTGAATTATCAGTGAGCCCTAGAGAGCGATGCAAAAAAGAGTGATCTCAAAAAAACATTATTCTGAGCATGACAGCATAGTTAACACCCTTTAGTGAAGGATTTGTTGTAGCTCCAACACCTTTGTGGAGCTCCACTTTGCTGCTTTCACTCAGTAAGAAGCCAAGTATATGGTCTGTGTGGTTCAGGGTCATTTGCCATGGTAACGGTGGACCAGGTCAGAAGGTGATTGGCTTAGCTGAGGAGGGTGCTGGCGGCTGTTTGTTGATTCTCTGATAGGGTGACCTACCCCTGACCTCCACACAAATCAATACTGCCTCCTTAAACTTTCATTTGTCCTAGTTTGCCCGTGCTCACCCCCGATTGGGGGCAATTAAAGTTGAGTCGAAAAGAACATGTTTTTGTAGCCTAAACTGAATTTGATTCTGAGGTGTTTGTGCATTTTTTATTTCCTACTAGTGGAGAGAAATGCAAAGGAATTGCATTATTGGTGTATATTCTTTATATATTCTCTTATAAAACTCTAAGAAGTACAAAAGCATATTGCTGCCATGCCTGAAAAAGAAAAACGTATCAGTATTACGTTATTACGTGAATTGTACATTATTGTAATATAGTCTATATCGACGACGATTCATTTATGGGATTGTTCCGGTGCCACCGGAGGAGCCGCCAGACATCCCTCATTTTCGGCCGGATGTCCATCACCTTCCTCTTTCTTTGTGTTGGCATTCTAAACTCCGGTAGATTTATGAGGACTATGGTTAACTGCTCCTCAGATCTCTGCAAGGTAAATCCAGACAGCGAGCTAGACTATCTGTCCAATCTGAGTTTTCTGTTGCACGACTAAAATAACTTTTCAACGAGCACGTTCCACCAAAACAAGTTCCTTCCCGAGGCTATTTTGCCGTGGCACCGCTATTGAGTCCGGGGCTTAGTGCCGCCCATGACGACTGCGATTGGTTTAAAGAAATGTCAATAAACCAGAGGACGTTTTTCTCCCATCCCGGAATGCTGTGTGGACTAGCCAGACCCTCCTCCGCAGCGCTGTGCAGGAAGGTCTGGCAATGCAAGACTAGTTGTAATAAGATATTTTCCCGTTATTACAACATACAAACTTATCAAGTTATAACAAGAACATTTTCTTGTTATTACAATATACTATTTATCATATTATAACGTGAAAAGTTTCACGTTATAACATAATAAATAGTTCAAAGGTTCACTTCATACTTGGGCTGAGACATGGCGAGATTCTGCTGTTATTGAGGACGGTGGATGATATTGTGAGTATGCGTATGGGTACACTAGAAGGAATTCGAAATGGATGGGGCAATACAGAAGGAAGAATGAGTCGTGTCTATGAGCCATATTTCGCAATTTATCCGTCCGCACACCGTGTCTTTATTCAAACAGGAGTTTCATGTTCCAACAAGATAAATTCACATGTTATAACGTGAAATGTTTCACGTGAAACTTTATAATGTGATAAATAGTATATTGTCATAACGAGAACATTTTCTTGTTATGTGAAAATATCTTGTTTAAACGTGAAAATATCTTGTTATTACAATAAATGACAAGATGTTGATACAATAACTCATATTTTTCGGACGTGGCAGCAATAAGCTATGAACTAGCATGACCTATGTATTAAAGTAGGTGAATACGGGGTAAGTAAATTTCCAGTCACACAATGATTTTAGAGAATGCTCTTTGTACTGTTTATAGAGAACCTGCGTGGTGTAGGGAGTCCCTCCAACGCAGGAAAGCCTTTAAGAAGCTCCTTCCTGTCTCTTCACCTCCTCTTCATTGCACTTTTGTTTCTCTCTCTCCTCTCACCCCCTCGTTCTCACTTTCACTACCTCTAATCCCCGGTGTGGCCTATGAGGTTACCATGTTCCTCTGCTGAGCAGCAGGTCTATGTTTTTTTTTTTTTTTTTGTATCTATGCTATGTATTTCTCCATTCTGGGGTCACCCTTTTCCACACACACAGGTAATCGCCTCACTGAAAGGCATTGTGGTTAATTTAGTGGGTAGTTGCACTGAAACATTGCAGTCTTCCGGTGTGAGTGACATGACATGCTGTGCTGTTAGTTCCCCAAACTGACAGGTCAAAATACAGTGTGTGCCTCAGAGCATCCTTGTTACTGTGTATCAGACTCAAGCTTCAGTACTTTATTGCCATATCAACGTCGATGGCAGGAATTTGCCTCAATGCAGCACAGGTACAAAGGATATTTGCTGCACAGTGCCATAGTCATATTCCAACAGATTTTCACAGTGGATGTCTTATGATCCTATTAATCCTATAATGAGTGACAGCTAATACGTTTAAGATAAGTGTTGTGTACAAAATCTAAAGGTAAGGGAATGTGTGTTTATTTGTAAGAACAGCACTTTTTAAAGCAACTTATTGCTTCACAAGAAATCTAAAAAAGCAGACACATGATTAAAACAATACCTTAACATCACTCAAGGAAGTCTTTATTGTCAAAATATTGAAATAAAAACCCAACACAATAGACCTCTAAAAACACAGTACCTGCTACACCCACAAACAAAAAAGCAGAAGACTGAAGTGTTTAGCAGAATTTAGGATTTAAAACAGTGCTAGAGAGCTATGATGTCTATAGGGACAGTGATGAACTACAAATACACATTACATACATATTTTTAAAATTATATTTAGTTATGTCATTACTGAATATGTGTTATAGTTTAAGGTTATAAACAAATACTAAACTGAAAAGTCATCTGACAAAAACAGACCAAGCTATTTTTCCAACAAACTGAATTTTTATTTAGGCCCTGGCCCACAGTGATAAGTTATTTAGCAGTGCTTTTTCACAGCAGGCATTTTGACATGTCATAGAAGGAGGAGAAGCATAGGTGTAACTAGAAGGGCAATTGGAGAACGCAGACCTCCACCAAGGCATGCCCTATTTCACAATGGTAATGCAACTCATTTTTCCAATTATTCGGACACCACATAAATGCAGCACAAATGCCCTATCTCTCAATGTTAACAAAAGTAAAAAATAATGTATGTATCCGCCTGTGATTCGGATCCACTCCAAATTGTAATGGGTACTTCCTTGGCTCATGCTACATCCTTACAGCAAGTTTCATGAAAATCGGGCCAGTTGTTTTTCTGTAATCCTGCTGACAGACAGGCAAACAAACAAACAAACAAATGCACAACCGAACCAAAAAAATAACCTCCTTGGTGGAGCTAATTATTAACATTAATAACGACTGCATTCAATTTAGGTGACCCAGTTTCAGGGTCCTGGTATTGTGCATGCTGGCTCACTGTCATGGCTTACTAGGACAATGGAACTGAGCCATTGTTAACAGTATGAGTGACACCTGTGCTTTTCGTGCTATGACGAGTTAAAATGTCTGCTGTAAAAATGGTTTATGTAGACTAATAACTGATAGCAAAATTTACAGACAGAGAATAAAGTAAAATCACTTCTCAATTACAGTACATCACTTCTTTGATTTTCATCCTGTCAGTCTACTTATGTTCAATCTAGCCCCACTAGCCTTCCTGTAAACAATCAATCAGTTTCTCTGTCCTTGTTTCCCTGTTGAAGCTGTTGAAATAAAACTAATCACTTCCTCCTTGCCAGAGCATTTATACATGGAAATGGTTGCTACTCAGAAAAGTATCACTCACTTCTGTTATATAAATATGTGAGCATAAAAACATTTTTATTTATTATTTAGAAAGGTCACAGATTATTACTGTAACTGTAGTTATGATATTACCACACAACTTACCCCACAACTTGTTCTTTTAGACCTGTAACATGCTGTCTGAGCCGAGGCCTCTGAGAAACTTTTTGCAACATTGAACTACAGTGCGCTATGAAAACATATGAGAATTCAGCCTCTTCTGGCCTGTTTCAACATACAGTAGACGTGTGGTTGATTGTGTATTTGTGTGTGTGAGTTATGGTGCGTTATCTCCAGTGAGTTTGGCTGTCGTGGCGTTGGAAGGGCTGCGTCGTGGCTGCGTGGAGTAGTAGCACAGGAAACGCGTCAAAGCGCTGAGAGCTAACCGGAACCAGATGTCTGAGGCTACGGCCGGGGGATTCTTACCGTGGAACAAGAGCGTCAGCGGGGGAAGTTTGCTTCCCCCTGACTGTCTTGCTGTCTTCTCTGTCTATCTGTATCTCTGGATCTTTTGTCTTCGTGTTGTTTCCTCCTTTCTCTCTGTCAAAACTACTTGATCTATTAGTAGGATGAGGTTAAAGCAGCTGAAAGACGGGGGATGAATAAATAGCCATGGCATTTTCTCTTTTCTTACATCCTGTATAATCAAAAGAGGGCACACCTTCCATTCTTGTGTGGAAACTAAATGTTGAAAAAGATTCAAAGATTATAGAAACTATGATTTGCATCTTTAAAAAAATAAAAAAATAAAATACAATTATATGATTGTATTCAAGAGTCGGTGAAGTGTGTTGCAGTTGCTAGTTAGATTACAACATAACAGCTCACACAACTGAACTGATATAACCAGGCGTACTCTACCATCTCTCGTTTACTACCCCATCTCTTTGAAGCTCTTCATAGTGGGAGATGGAGTTGGCCTGCTTTCTGTGCCTGGGAGCATTGCCTGCCCTCCTCCGCTTCACTGCCCCCTGACTTTCTCTCACATATATAGTACAGACACACACACACACACACACACACACACACACACACACACACACACACACACACACACACACACACACACATGAGCATTTAAGCACACATGTACACACTCAGGCATACACTTATTCACTCATGCACAGCAATCATACAAGGCACGTGCATGTGCATGACTCCAGCTGAGCCTCCAGTCTACCCGGGGCTGCTGAAGCCTTGTCTCTGTCTTACCCCAGTCTCTCTGCCATTGGCAGATCCCCTAACACAGGCCACTCGGCGACAGCAATAACAACACACACCCACACACCCTCCTGCGGTGATAAGTGTTCTATAATATCAACTTCCAACTGATAGAAAGACAAACAACAATGACTTGGGTGGCACTCTGAAACAGGACCAGTGTGTTGAGAGTGTGCTTGTGCCTGTAGATGCATGTCTATCAGTGGCAGTAAGATGAATACTCCATCACTGTTTGGTCAGAGCTATTTTCTTTTTCTTTGCCGCTTCGAGGTGAATTGGCGCAGCCTGAAGGTCTTGGATAGCTTTAGGTGATAGCAGCTTTCAGCAGGCTGTTAGTCTTATCATCACACACACACACACACACACACACACACACACACACACACACACACACACACACACACACACATACAGACACACATACACACATACACACACACACACTCGCTGTCCCCTCTGACCCAGGCCGTTTCCTGCCCCTGGCTGATCTATTGGTTGATGCCTGCCCTGTGACTGTAGAGAAAAAGAGGAGGGGTAGACACTGTGTGTGTGTGCGTGCGTGCGTGCGTGCGTGTGTGTGTGTGTGTGTGCGTGCGTGTGTATGTGCCTGCATGCGTGCATGCGTGCGCTTGCGTCCTGTCCCAGCAAATCGATATCCGTCTCGTATCCGTGAGCTGTGCCTGACCCCTGGCTGACCTTGCTCAGCATTGGTGTTTGGAGTGTGTTTTTTTTGTTGGGCTCTGAAAATGTGAGAGGCACATCGAGTTTTACCCCCTTGCTAATAGAGGTCTGGGGCCACGGAAAAGTGTGAAACGTCATGACTTAAATGTGCCAGTTTGAGGAGGCAGCAACAGCATATCTGAGAAATGGTGAAATAACAGGAAATACTTGGCAAAGTTGCCATGATTGGTGAAAGTATAGTTCAGTATTCAAGTATTTCCCCAGAGATTAGTCTGATATAGGGATAAACTGCAACAATGAATATCAGTAATGTATCTCTGCGTGGGGCATTGTGGTTTTAAAGCTAGCAGTGGAATCATTCTTACCTCCATGTTGTGGTTTCAGAAAAAAAAGTTTACCTCAGTCTTTATTTAAAATTGTGTGTGTGTGCGCAAACATTAATGTGCCTGTATGTGTGAGGCCAACATAGAAGTTGCCTTGATGTTAGTTTGCTAGTTGGACTCAGCCTTGCGTGTTGTTGGTGTGTACTGATAGAGGCTCCAGCTCCCGGGCTGAGTGGGGCTGCTGGTGCTAGCCGCCACCGGCACTAATTGAACCCTGCCGCTAAGGTAAGGGGGGGAGGAGGATGTCAGTGAGGGAGAGAAAAGGAAAAAACAGAGAAGGAAGAAAAAAATAGCGTGGTGAGGGCGAAGTGCCCCTGGGGGGTTGGGTCCCTGCCTGCCTGCCTGCCTGCCTGCCTGCCTTTCGTTCTCCAGCTCCTTCCCCCTCCCCATCTAAATAGCCGTGCCGGCGCTCCAGGGCTTCCTGCGCCTTATCTGCTGATAATTGGGCACTGGAGCTCCACAGCTCGCTTATGAAATATAGATTCCTGACGGAGGGGAAGAATGGGGGAAGGAGGTAAGGTGGTGGAGGGAGTGTGCAGGCAGAGAAAAGCCCCTGGTCGTATCAGAGCGTGGAGCCTTGTGGGCTCTGCCGTGTTGCTCCGGCTCGTTTAGCAAACACAGCCCTAGTAGTTAGGGCGAAGGCCTCTGCGCTGAGCAGCCCACACTGTCACAGACAATTGAAAAACAATGCTTTGTTCCTATTGTTCGTTGCACCCACAGGGTTCAAACAGCTATAAATTGCGGGGGTGCATGCTTGTTGTGTAGTTTGTCGCAGAGCATGTGAAATCTTTTAAAGCAATTTCAAACATGCAGTGGAGAATCGCCCCATGTGTAACGCAAAACTCACTACTCTACCTTTCCTGCTCATAGTGTTTTACTGAGAGTGTTTGCATTTTCAAAATTGGAAATGGTGTGAATGAATAGTCTGCGAAGTTAAGGTGTCATTTAAGCGTGTCCTAATGAGGGTATGTTATGAAACTCAGTATTCCTCTGTGTATGAATGGAAGAGGATGTTATTTTCCTGCAGCGAAGTTGGGATGCTATCTGCAGTCTCATGGGGGAATGTTATTGGATCACAACATGGAGACCAAATCCCAGAGAGACAAGAGCAGTGAATACTCTGCTGGGTGCTCAACCCAACATGGATCCCTCTTATCCGAATTTTAATTTCATAACAGTAATCTTATCTATTTAAGAAATATATTGAAAGTGTTGAAACTCTCTTGAATACAGGACAGTTTTGACCGAACAGCTTTTAAGAAGATAGCTTTGATACATTTACAGTAATCATTCAAAAGGCTATTAGATTTAACAGCACAGAATGTATTGCATCAAAAAACCTTTGTTATTAGTTGCGTCTTTTCTTCAGACTGTCTATCTTCAAATTCATTTTAAATTCACACCTATACACACAGACAGGTCTGTGCATGTCCCAATTAGTTAGTGAGCGTTTGGTTAATGAATGGGGAGCTACCTGCTTGGCTGTGGGAGGTGGACTGGGGGTTGGGGTTTTAAAAAAAACAACAGGCTGAAAGGCTGACTCCTCCACGTTTTATGCATTAGGTTTTGAGCACTGTGGTCTTAGAATACAATAGACTACATGCTGGTTATATAGCAACCAATACATTAAGTTTTCTTACCCTCACAGGGCAATGTTGCATACTTTTTGTTTTGAGGCAGTAGGGAAAAAATGGCCAGGCTAAAGCAATCTCAGGAGTGATTCCCCTATGTAGCCTTACCTCTGTGTATTTCACATTATTTTTTAAACAATTCCAGCTCCCATCTAAATTGTGGCCAAAAGTCCAAGATCCCTGTACCCTGAGCAACGACTCTATCATCACATTGACCAGAGTTACCACAGGAGCCAACACAATAACTCACCTGTTACCTGTACCATTTCCCCCCAAACCACCTTTATTTATGGGACACAAATACCAGTGCTGGGTTATACATTGATCTTGGTACGGACACGCCACACTCCCCGTTTCATTTCCTTCAGACCACTTGGGCCCTATTGGTCAATAGCAATTGCAATTCCCTGTTCTATGGGCCAGACAAATTCATTTCAATTACAATTAGCATGGAGGACCAGCGGCTGATTTATGGCCTTGTTTTCCTTCTTGTGCATTAATCACCCTTCAATGCATTTTCAACTCAGACATTGTTTAAATTCACCTACCCTGGTCCCTGTCTCGATTCTGCCGGTAGCTAGCTTGCCCTGCTAGCTGATAGCCGTTAGCCGTTAGCTGCTAGCTGCCGTCCGGTGAGTGTATTCAGACAGGCTTCTGTGATAATCATCCCAATAAAAATCCACGGAGCGGCGGTGGTGTGGCTATGTCCTCCAGAGGACAGTTCATGTCACGTCTTGAAGTGTATTCCCCCCTAAAATAAACAGTACTGTGGTAGTAGCTGTTAGCTGCTAGCTGCCCTCCAGTGAGTGTGTACAGCCAGTATTCTGTGATAATCATCCCAATAACAATCCACGGAGCGCCCGGTGGTCTGGTGGATGTCCTGCATAGGACGGATCATGCCTTCGCAGCAAAAGGTTTAGATTATTTCCCCCTCAAAATAGGTAATTGAGCCCTGTAGTGGTTATGACCATATCAGTGACTATGTAACTACATGGAAACGGGATAAACAATGTCTGTGGCTTGCACAGTAATAGCGTTACTGAAGCTTAGCTGTAGCATTGCGCTGTCTCCTGGGAATTCAGTTGTAGCAGGAAAAGGTAAACAGTAGTGTGCAGATTGGAGTGTAGTGTGTGAAGAGCGGAGTTATTTATAAGGGAAGAAGCTTGGAGTAACGTAACTATGGAGAATATAGCAGATATACAACACACGGAAGAACCTTTTGAGTTTGATGGTCGTTCTTATTTATTTGAACCAGAGTATACAGACGAAGAACTAGCCTCACAAGAGTTGGAAAGAACGAGACAGACAGAGGGAAAGCAGGCAGATGAACTTGCTGCTCCAAGCTAAAGCTAGCCTTCAGTAACTGGAGGACATAGCCACACCACTGCCGCTCCGTGGATTATTATTGGGATGATTATCACAAAAGCTGAATACACTCACCGGACGGCAGCTAGCAGTTAACGGCTAACAGCTAACGGCTATCTGGCTGTACACACTCACCGGAGGGCAGCTAACAGCTACTACCGCAGTACTGTTTATTTTAGGGGGGAATACACTTCAAGACGTGACATGAACTGTCCTCTGGAGGACATAGCCACACCACCGCCGCTCCGTGGATTTTTGTTGGGATGATTGTCACAGAAGCCTGTCTGAATACACTCACCGGACGGCAGCTAGCAGCTAATGGCTAACGGCTATCAGCTAGCAGGGCAAGCTAGCTACCGGCAGGATCGAGACAGGGACCAGGGTAGGTGAATTTAAACAATGTCTGAGCTGAAAACGCATCTTGTTGACACGTAAGGGCCCTGTTCATGTGGCACAGACATATTAATTGTATTTTGTGTCTGTTAAGAGGCACAAAGGCACTCTAAAACTTGCCCCGACCACTGCCGTTTTAGCTCAGGGGACGCTTGTAGTACGTAGCTGCAGCTTCTCCATGTTACCTGCACTGATTTGGGTTGGGGTTTTTTCTATCAAAAGTAAAAAGTATAAATTCTCCTTTAACTCGTACCTGACTTGGACCAGGGAGCACGGCTGCACTTTACTCAGTGCTGAGGCATCTGATTGGCACTCATTTATCATATACAATGAGCAGATGATCCATGGGAAAAATGCATGAAAAGCTATGGTTTTATAAGACCACTAAAATTATATCAGTACAGTATAATTAGATTTTCTTGAATTTGATATTGAGGAATGCAGACTTTAGAAATGTTCCCATTCTTTGCAAACACACATGCAGGATACACACCTACATAAATACATAAATGATGCCATGCTATCACCTGATTTATGCTCACGGTAAATAACTACAGGATGAACATGCCCGTTACATATTTATGGCCTCTGGTCATGTGCTGCAGTCCAGAGTGCAGGTTTGGAAGTTTTCTGTCTTGACTGGGAAATTACGTTACAACCGACAAACACTCTCATCCTTCACTTGACATTTGGTTACCATCAGTTGGGGATTAACAGGGCTATTTTGGATAGTCTGAAAAACTGTTTGGGACAGAGCAGTGTCTCTCCTCTCCTCCTGTGCTGTGTGTGAGGCTGAGTCATCCAGGGCCAGACATTTCCACTGGGACAATGTACCAATCCCTGGTGGCCACTCTCAGTCTTGTTTATATGGCCCTCTCCGCGGCCTTGTGGATTTGGCAGCAGCTCACTTGCTTCCTACCCCTGTCCCCTTCCCTGCTCCTCCACCCTTTGACGTTCTACCTCAAAGGCTTGGTGTGTGTTTGTGTGGGTCGGATTGGGGGAGACGTAGTGACCAAGGCAATGGTGCGTCTGTGGAAAGCCAGTGAATTCAGAGGGCCAATAAAAACACAAGGCACTGTGCTGCTCAGGGCAGACTAAACATCTGTTCGGACAACATCCTGACTAGAGCTTCTCTGATGGGTGGGAGGTGTGCAAACACGTGCATTACTCATGTATTAAAACAGCTCCCACCATTTCAGCAAAATGGAAGGTAATCCAAATTTTCTTGAGATCAAGTTTGATTCTGTTCTTAGACCCAGACTGGTAAGCAAACTTTGAGTATTGTTGACTATAGGATTTCAGGGGCTTTTATAAATATAATTATTGCATTCAAGTCATATCAGCAGAATGGAGACAATGGGGAAAACCTACCATTGTTCCAACTTGGGAACTTTAATGCATTATTCCAAAATGGTTACCCCCATTGCTAGCATTGTAGATCATCCCAGGTATTTGGAAATTAATCCTGAATTATCTATCTTTATTGTGTTACTGTATTTGTAGTTCATTAACAAGTGAAACCAGATGCAAACAAACAGTGTATAGCTTTTTATTTGCTTCATTGATCGTAATAGTGTTAACATCGGATTCTATTTGGATGTCATTTCCAGTGACTGTCGAGTGGGAGATATTGTAACTGTCAGAAATGTCTGATATTGTCAACTTGGAATAACAACTAGAAAGCAGACGTGAATGGTTTTCCCCACACAGCTTCTTGTAATTAGTACAAGAGGACATGAAAGTGGTATTATAAATTGTCCACAAGAAGGCAAATGGATTCCCCAAAAGTTCAAAGCACACAGCTCTGTACAGAAATAAATAAAGCTCTCCCTATCGTAGCTACAAGACCTTTGTGGTGTTGAGGTCACTAGGACCGATACCTGTGCTGCTGCGTTTTTCCATAGGTCTATAGTTGATGACTTGGCTCTTCTGAGGAGTCCAATATGTCCTATGGCATATGTTGAAGTGGATCTGCTGGTGATTTGGGTTCTTGGAACAGTGGGAAATGTTGTCCCAAACTGTCTCCCAATTAATTACGTTCTCCTTAAGGCTCAGCTCCCGCTCCCATTTCTTTACTATTGGGAGTTCTCTTTAATACTTGCATCAGCTTAGCATCTTGGACACCAATCCTCTCACAGGAGAATCAACAAGCCATTTAATGATTGGGTGTGTCTCAAGACTGTTCCCCCATGGCACTTCAAAACTTAACATACCTTCATCATTGAATAGCTGGTCTAAAGTATAAATACCTCTGTCACTCCACTAGTTACAAGTAAAGGGTTTGTTACGAGACAATAGGTGTGCATTGTGCCATATTGGGGTATTCAAATGCCACTTATTGGTGTATCGTAGGTGCTCCTCGACCTGTTTAAAGTTGGTCAGTGTGTTGGTGATAATAGGGCCATGTGCTAGCATACACTTTTTTGGGCACACACCTGCAAAAGCAAAGTCTTGTAGTCTTAGACTTCCAGTGAGGTTTTGTTCTATTTCTCTCCATGGGACTGTGGATGAGGGGTCCATCCACACTCTGAGGGCCCATAGCTGAAAGGCTAGGGCTCCAGTGTTTGTGGTACATCAGGGTAGAGTATTTTAGCTTAGGTTGTTTATTATTCCAAATATACTGCCGAATTACGGTATTGAGTTTCTTCCAGAAATATATTGGTGGGGGTAAGGGGATCATTGTACTTAAGAAATTCACACGAGGAACTATGTTCATTTTACCAACAGCAATCCTGGACTGTAGCATTGCCGGCAGCACAGACCAATTGGCCAGATCTCTTTGAACACTACTTAGTTGTCCTGGACAACTCGCTGTAGCGATGCGTGAATGGTGATGCCCAAATATGTAATTTTGCTTTGGGTTGGTATTGTATCACTAATAGCTGATGTCACCTGTCCGTTGTTCAACAGAAGAAGATTAGATTTATTCCTACAGCTGTTGGGCCTGTAGTTTGAGCACTCCATAGGATCTTTGCCCTTTTTGTGTATGACCGAAATTAGTGCAATGTTAGTTTGTTGATGAAAGGTGCCCCTCTCTATGGCCAAGGTTAAAGTTTGTAAAATGGTAGGTCCTAGTATATCAAAGTATTGTAAAAGAAGTTCTGATGGAATTCCGTCTAACCCCAGTGTTTTCCCTTTCTTAGCTGTTTTTAATGCTGATTTAAGTTTCTCTAACGTTATAGGTTGACCCAGTTCTTCTGCCTCCTCTGGGTCAAGAAGAGGCAGGTTTAGCTCTTTCAGGAACTTTTGGCACTGTGTCGGATCCGGATTGCAGGAGGATTCATACAACTTTGAATAAAAGGATTGCAAAGCGGCGGTGATATCTTTAGGATTCGTTGAGATACCTCTGCCTGTGTCGATGCTGTTGATAGCAGCTCTGGATTCAGTTTGTTTTAATTTCAGAGCAAGCAATTTGCTTGGTCTGCAACCATTAAAATAGTAATTTTGCCTCACTCTGTGCATTATGAATTCAGCTCTCCTTCTTAGCAAATCATTTAGCTCTGCTCGATTTGTGACTAAAAGAGTATGTGTAGATTTAAAAAAACACGTCTTTAGAGACTGCTCTAACAATTTACAACTTTCTTCCAACTCCGCAATCCTTGCCTCTCTCTTTTTTTTCAAATTGACCGCAAAGGAAGATGTGAAATCTCTAATAAATCCTTTGGTGGCTTGCCAAATGTACGCCGGGTCCGAAACTGAGTCAGTATTAATTGATATAAACTCTGCCAACTTAGCTCTAAACTCTGTATCAAAAGCTGTGTTTTGGAGAAGGGAATTGTTAAATTGCCATCTCCTAGATCTTTCTCCTAACATATCACAATGGAATGTGGTTATCAGCGCATTGTGATCAGACAGAATTGTTGGTTCTATTGCTATCGTGTGGAACATTGCCTTAAGCTCACTGGAGCACAAAATATAATCAATGCAGGAGTGGGTGAGGTGACATGTGGAAAATAAGGTGTAATCCTTGCTAGTAGGATTGTGCATCCTCCATATATCTGTAAGATGGTGGGATTCTACAACTGCTTTAAACATGTCCAATATGCATTTTTGGGCTTTCGTGTAATTGACCCCTGATCTAGCCTGATTTAAATCTAGTACTGCATTCATGTCTCCCCCTATAATTAGTGAGTATTCATTGAGAGAGAGCAATTCATTGGTTAGTCGTGGGAAGAAACTTTCATCATAGCCGGTGCATATATCGAGACTTAGGCTGAATCCCATTTCTCTATCTTACCCCTACCCCTTACCCCTACCCGTTAGCCCTTGGCCCTCGAAAAACGAGGGGTAAGGGCTAGGGGTGAAAACATACCCCTATGAAATGGGACGCCACTTGGTTACATCATCATACATACTTAGGTCTGTTTGCAATAAATATTTGTATACACACTGCATGGTGTGTTGTATATCTGTTTCAGTTATCACTGTTTTGAATGTCATTGATATTCAGAAACACTTTCTTTGTTAACAAAAAGCTCTTTATTGCCCAATAAAGTAAACATTATTACAACTATTAGAACCATAACTTACATGTCACACACATATAAAAAAGGCACTCAAATGTATAAAACAAAAAAAAGACACACAAGACCACAAACAAACAAAAAACTACAGCTATTCTGAAATTCCAGACCCCATTCTGATGCCTGTTGGCCAGTAACCTTTCCCCTCATACCCCATTTCTTTCATTAGTGTCCTGTATCATAACCAACAACAATGTACAGGTGCATGAACAGGAATGAATTACACATAATTACAATAATACAGTACAAATACAATAATGAATGGCTACAACATGAACGCAGAAACTTCTGCTCGTTTTCAGAAAGGGGATCAGCTGCTGGGTTTCCTCCGGCATCCCTGTGTGATACAGGACAGTGTAAAGCACGTATCAATGTCTCCAAAGCAGCTAATGGAGTTTAGTTAACACTGTAGACATGCATGGAGTCCATTCAAGGCAGAGAAATGCGGGACTGTTGTGCAAATAAGCAATGTAGCTAATGTTAACGTTAACTTTAGTGTTAGCGTTAGCATTGCAAGCTAGCGATTTTTAAAAACGTTTCAATTACAAATATGGTTGCAATATATATGTACAGGACTGTGTAGAGCACAAAACAAGACCGTCGTAATTTTTAAATCAATTCTTTAAGCCGAAAATATATCTCTCTGGTCGACCAGGCAGCCATGTTCCTTGTTGCGCAATGAATCTGGGTCCCTTGCTGTTCAAGTAAGCTCGCGTTCTTACTTGGCATTAAGGGGTATATAGCCCTTCCTCTTAGCCCTACCCCTCGACCAAAATGAGTATTGGGACAGCACTTACTCTCACGGGAGCGCGCAAAACTAAGAGGTAGGGGTAAGATAGAGAAATGAGACGCAGCCAAAGGCTACTTTCCTACTCCTTATTGTGGTACATATATAAGATATCCTGTCTGAAGAGTCTTTACTGCTTTTGTCTACGGTAAGTGCGGATTTCCGCGACAGCAACACGATGGAGCCCTTGGTTTTGGTGTCGTCACTGGATGAGGCAGCAACCTTAAAGTATTTATTTTGTAGATGATTTACATCTCTTTTACGTAAATGTGTCTCTTGTATAAGCACCACGTCTATTTCCTTCTTAAACAGTCCAGGAATTTAGCTCGTTTGATCGGCCCATTTAGCCCCCTGATGTTAACTGAAAGGATTGAAAGCAGTGTTAATTTTGACAGCAAATTCTGATTTAGTTTTAGTCTTAGTCTTTTGAATAACACACCATTTAGTTTTAGTCTTATTTTAGTCATCTGAAATCTTTTAGTCTTAGTCTAGTTTTAGTCGACTAAATATAAGAATGTTAGTCTTAGTCTAGTCTTAAGTCTTTTAGTCTTAGTCTAGTTTTAGTAGACCAAATATTAGCAGATTTTAGTCGACTAACTCTACAGTGGATTTAGTTGACTAAATGTTTCTCCAGAATTTTTGGTCATTGGAAGTATCCATCAGTCTGTTATGGAATGGTATTAAGGTTTGAATATGCAATACAGATTTAACGGTTCGTCCTAGACCTAGCTCTGACATTTCTGTTGTTCATGAAACATGTCATTGCCCTCGGACCGGGTGCACTGCAAAACGTTAGCGTGTTGCTAACGAGCGAAGTCAACTGAAATCAGCTAAAGCTGTGTAACTAAGACTGTGCAACTAAACACAACTAAGTATAATGTTTATAATGGTAACTAACCTTACTGTTGTGAAAACGTCCTCGAAACTGTGCAAAGTTCTGCAAACTCGTCCTCCTGTGTAACTGCTGCTGCGTTTGTTTAACTGTTGCGCCTGCATTTGCCGCGGCTTTTTAAAATGGCTCTGCTGCTTCCGCATAAATCAACCTACCCTCAAAGATTCGCTCTGATTGGATTTCTTCCCAACTTGTCCCACAAAAAAGAGTGGTTCTGATTGGATCTCTTCTCCATTCGTCCCTCCCTAACATTTCCGTCTCATTTTTATTTGTTGACTAAAGTGTCTGTTATATTTCGTCACAGTCTTCGTCATCATATCTGACTTTTTATTTAGTTTTTATTTAGTTGTCGTCCGTGAAAAAGGTTCGTTGATGAATATTTTTCGTCATAGTCTTCGTCAACGAAATTAACACTGATTGAAAGCTCAGCCATCTTCAAAATTTACACGCATACGTGTCTCGAGTACCCTACCGGATTTTGCTGACAAATCTGTAGTAAAGGGTGAACTGTTACCTCTGAGCAAGGTGTGACAAAAACATAAAAAGTAAAATAAATCCCCTAACCCTCTGAGACCGCAGACCCCCTCCCCTATTTGTAAGATGCGTGACAACATCAAACGCAGTTTGCGCAAAACTCCAGCTCAAAACTACACCTCCTGTCTTAAGTCACAGGTTAATTGAAACAGGTCTAGTGAATTCTTATGTTAAACATGAACAATATTATAAACACCTTCGAACAATTTCTGGACTAAGCTGTATGAAAAACAGACCAATCTAGTTGGATCAATAAGCAGACTATGAGCTGAACAGACTGTATCCCTCATGTTCTTTCAGTCTAGCTTAAATGTTAAAAAACATAGACTGTAAACTGACCAGCCAGCATTTATCATGTATTTTCAGTCTGGTTAAGTGTCCCTTTAAAGCTTGGCTCCAAACTTACATACAGTATCCTTAGGATTACCAGTCATCATTTATCATGTATTTTCAGTCTGATTAAGTGTCCCTTTAAAGCTTAGTTACGAAACTTACATAGCGCATCCTAAGGATTCATCATGTTCTCTTTTTTTCAGCCCAATTAAGTGTCCTCAAAAATATAGATTGTAGACTGAGTAGCCAGCATTCATCATTTCCCACAGTCTGGTTAGATGGCCCTTCAGCGGTTGCTTCCAAAACTTACACACAGCGTCTTCCAGTCAAACTCGGTACAGTGGCCCAAATACCGTTAGTCCACAGGTGATGAGTCCTCCAGTCGCGGCCCCGGCATCAAACGCAAAGTCCCACCGCCGCCCTCCGGTTCCTTGCGGCGTGAGACGGTCCGTGCATGTAGCGCATCCTTCTCCTCTTCTAATTCCAGCCAGAAAACACACGGGTCCATAGCTGCAGCGAAGGCGAACTCTCTCCCCCCGTGGGTCGCTCCCAGGGCAGCGCGGCAGATGAACAAGTCCGAGTTGTGTTCAGCATGCAGCTCGTGTTGTATCCCTTCAGACATCCGAAGCCGCTGGATCGTAAATGTGAAGCAGTCAGATTGGTCCGGCTCACATACCATGATTTCCTGCATCTCAGGTTCTGCCCCGATGTGTTGGTGCGAGGCATTAATTTCGGCCAGCACTCCCTTCACTGCGCTGTAGATCACTGATTTAAGTACACTTAGCTGCTTCTCCAAGACCCGGTTGATTAATTCCTCCATATTAGAGAACGTGTTCACATTAGCTACCACTCCATTAGTCGCTATTAGTATGCTAGCAAATTTTTCCGAATGAGTAGACAGCCCAGGCGACGAGACTCGCTCTTTCGTGCCTGCAGGCGTTTCACTGAGTCACCGTGACAACAGACAAAACGATTTGGCGTCTAAGAAAAAGTAATAGACCTGGTTATTTAATGAAATACGGAGGCGAGTGTCAGAGCACAGTCTCTTGCAACCATAGCAGTCGCTGGTCACGTGCTTCTCGATCAGTGGAACAGTACATTTTTTAGTACATATAACAACCCACTTGCCCAAACAAGTGACAAGGGGGTTGTTATATGTACCTGCCCTACATGGCGTTTTACTTCTCCCGGGCCATTGGGCAACCCTTATTGTTGAACCCTGGACTTATTTTCCTCCAGACCCTTTACTTACCACATCTGTATCTGTACATGTATTGATTAATACAACAAAATTTCCGGGTTGAAATTTTTTTTTTTTTTAATTTTTTTTCTGCGAGCCGATATCTATTCATCTTCATGCTGCCGCTAATTATTGCTTTAATTTGTATAATGCAACTTGCAGCATTCACCATATTTTCTGTGTAAATTGGGGTTTGTGGCAAACGGAGATAAAAATATTCAGATATTTGTTTTTTTAATTCTTTGATTTAGTTTAATGTAGATAAGGATCTGCGTGTAAAAACCCAAACTGAAGTCTAGTTCAGCACAAGTTCTATCAGATTTGGGTCCCATATGAATTAGGTTTTTCAAGTTTATTTTTCAGAATCCATCTTGACTTTGGGTAAGTGTAGGTCCCGATTTGGGATGGATACAATGTTTTGGACCCACGAAGAGCTCTGTTAAAAACCTGTTTTTTTTGTATTTTTGTAAAATAGAATCAGCCTTTCTAAATAGTTTTCCACATGTGGCACATTTTTGTCCTGGGTGGTGGTGTTTTCACCTGACCTGTATGTGACCTGAGCAGCCTCTCTTGTTTAACACCTGGGTGCTGAGTGAGGAGGTTCAGTCTCTCCCTCTCCCACACAGGAAGTTAGGATTCCCTTTCAACAAATGACACAGAAATCTGTATGATAAGCAGAGAAGAGAGAGAGTTAGGTCTCCCAATTCTCAAACAACACAGGAAGCTGTCGTATAAGCAAAGGCGAAATTGAGAGAGAGAAATGAATGTTGCCTCTCCTGCTTTTGAAGTATTTATGAGGGTCTTCCACTAAGACTGAACTTCACTCTTGAAAAAGAAAAAAAAGCTAAATTGTTATCAGAGGGCCGATGGGTTCCGAGATTGCATTTCTCCCAATGCGTTCCACCTTTTTTCCTCTTCACACGGATTGCTTACCTGCATGCAACCAAAGCCCGCTCAAACATGATTGGTCAATACTACTCTGACTACAAGTGGAAACCAGAACGCTTCCTAAACCAAGATCTTTTCCCGTTGCCTATAGATTCTGATTCTAGATCTGTTCATAGAGATTCATATTTTCGTAACTGGTTATACAGTATGTCTTTCATAATACCCATCCAATTTTAATTGATTTATCATAACTAACTCACACAAAGCCTTTCGTTCTCCCACTCTCACACCCACACATTCTCATTCACAAACACATAAAGTTGTAGACAAGCATCAGTGCATACACACATGAACACGCGCATTTACACACACAGAGAATATGCTACACTGAGAGGGAGTGCTGTATTGGCTTTTCTTCAGGAAGTGCGGCTCCTCCAAAGCTCTGGTCAGATGAAAGGCAAAGAGCTGCATCGATCGGCCCAGAGCGGGGGTAGGGGGTGATGGAGCGAGTGATGTATGTGTGTGTGTGTGTGTGTGTGTGTGTGTTGGTGGGGGATGGAGGGGGCAGAGCCTGCGGTGTGTCTGCCTGATGCAGGGCTGCCAGCCAGGCGAGGAGCAAAAGGCCAGAGGGGTCCGGTGGGCTGAAAGAGGGGGGCAGCGAGTTGTCGCTGTGGCCCCGTGGCTCCACCGTAACCCCCTGGCCCCTCAGTGTAGAATGTACAGCACGTACACACACCCAAACACGCATGCATGCACACACAACACCAGCACCAGTCTGCTGTTGTTGATGAGAGCTGTCAGAATGAAACAACATGGCTGAGAGAGAGTGAGAGAGAGAGAGAAAGAGAGAGAGAGAGAGATCAAGACAAACGCATAAAACATTTTTCACTTAGTTATCTCTTATTACTTTTAGGATTCAGTATCATTTGACATTTTTTGATAGAAATTTTTCTACAAGACCTTTTTTTGTTTAACAATATAAGTTCTTTTGTGTTATCTTAACACAAGGAACTTGATTTAAATTGATCTAAACAAGATTATGAATCTGGCCACATATTTCAGCTGCCAGCTTTCAGTACTGGACAGTTTTCAACACTGTGTGCTGTGGACACATTTTGGTCAGTACCAAAAAAACAATGAGATTGAACACCCAGTCCTAGTTACTAAATTGAACAGAATTTGCTTTAATATATCTTTTCATAAAGTTGATTTTCTGACAGCTGAACAACAATGACACCTTCCATAACAATACTATATTGAGTTATTGATGAACAGTGTTGAGAGTAGTGTGTTACAAAAGTAACGCAATTACAGTAATGTATTGCTTTTTGCTGTAACGCTGTAATATAACGCATTGCTAATAATATTTTGGTAATATTATACCCGTTGCAATCTCTGTAATGCAGTTTAACCGGTTAAATTAACGGGTGTTTAGTTTTTTTAAGAATTCACCAACATCACGAAATGACATTTGGCACCAGAGAAAAAAAATTGTGAGGAAAAGAGTAACGTTATTTCCTGTTGCTGGAATTCAATGGTTGAGATGACTGCAGAGACTGATTCTACATTGGCGAGATGGACATACTCTAATTATTTTCAGGAGTTATGTGTGCTGTCCCGTCACTGTTCCTGTGGTCAGAGCCAGAACCAGAGATGGACAACATCTGTGTTCCAACAGGTAACGGTACGTCAGCACGGACAGCGGTTTCTCCGAGCAATTGACAAATATAAACATGTTGGGAATTAACGTTTAGGGTTACTACACGTAAATATACTGTAAGCATTACATTTTATCGGTGGTGGAAAGTAACTATACCATACTTCAATACATTTGTAAGGTAGCCTTTTTTTAATTGAGGATTTCCATTTTTCTCCTACTTTATACTTCTACTCCACTACAATTCAGAGTCAAGTATTGTATTGTTTATATTGTATTGTATTGGATAAAGGTGAGACTTGTTGATTCTGTGCTGAAATTCACAAGCTACCTGCAAAGTCATAGCCTACTTCCACAGTTATTTTAGTGAAAGTAACTCAAAAGTAGGTGTAAAGCTTTACAATTCATAAACAGTAATATTATAATATAACTAATTACTCTCAAATGACAGTAACTAATAATCTATAATGTATTACATTTTGGAAGTAAAGGTCCAGACACACAGAGCCGACGGCCAAACGTTCGGTAGAAAAGGCAGTTGGGCTGATCAGTCTCCCCAAATTGGACAAAAAGTGCCTCGGAACACACCAAAGCGACGAGACGTAATACGTCACCATAACAGCAGGCGATGCTAATCTGTATTGTTGCCCAAAAATTAAAACCGGCAGCTGATTGGACGAACGCGTCATGTGGGTCTAGTTTCTCCGGAAATTCAAAGACAGACTGTCATGGCGACTTGTTCAGAATACGATCTCATATTGTACTAAAATAGTTCACCGAAACATGTTTCTGAAAACATTTTAAGCGAGAAATAGGCCATGTAGTTGCTGAATCTGTCTTCATTTCAGATCGACAAAGGTCAGTTTAAAAGATTTTCGTCAGATATTGAGAGACTCTAGTCACGCTCATTCCGCTCCCTGTTTCCGGGTTAGCACTCTACCAATCAGATGGAGTCCGACTGCTGGCAGTGCCCGCCCCTCACGACGACGGCACGGAACACACGGAACAGACTCGAGTCACTGACCTCGCCAGACTGTCCAACGGCCGATTATCGGCTCTGTGTGTCCGGGCCTTAACTTGCCCAACACTGAATAGCAAAAATCACTTTCCTTTGCTTATTTGCACTTGTTTACCTTTTCTAAGTCCTCAAACAACAGACTTGCATGTAATTTGATGTGATACTATCCTTTTTAACGCGTAAACAAAGCTAAATTTAGTACTTCAAATGTGAGATGGCCTTATACTCTGTACTCTTAAGTAAAAAAAATAAGCAAAGTTCTTCTTAAAAAAACTCTACTACTAAAAATGTAGTTTTATAAAAGTAGCTGAAACTAAAAATCTGCAGAAGTACAGAACATTAAACTGTGAATAGTTACTCCTCTAGGTGTTAGGTGGTATCGCAATGGGCACACTATAAGTGACAACCATTTTCTGGATGGGCTGTTTAAATAAATAAGTAACAATTGACAGACCATTATTTTACATCTCAAATCGTGATGTGAGCAACTACTGACTCATATTGCAATCTTGTCCCACTGCTCTGTCTGTGTCTCTCCACTGGAAACAACCTGTGTCAAACAAACCACACTCTTTAGAGGCTAAGGTTTGACCTGCGAATACATAATTTTGTGTTTTATACTTAATAGAAAATATGCAGAAATAGGCTGTTGTTGGCTGTGGCATGTATAAATTCACCCTCAGTGTCTTATCAGATTCATTTGAGTCAACACATGCCCATATGTGGACTTGGGCTGGGCATGTCCGACCCTCTGTGCTTCGTACCCCCGGGGAGAGATCGGCCAGGGCGGCTCGCTAATTGAAATGTGTTGGCGACTCATCGACGTCTCAGCTCCAGTTTCAGGGCTATTTCGAACCGCAGTGCTGATTGCTGGTTTCACATCACACAGGAAAAAAAATCAATAGTAGCTGCCAGAGCTAGGGTTTATTCTTTACAGGCAGACATTATGTATATATGCTTGGCAGAGGAGGGTTTGATATTTATCATTTGTCATTTTGTATTTTCAGATCATCCTGAGCTGTAGAATATAGAATATATCTAAATTGCTAAGAGAGACAACGCTTGTGAAGAGTTTCCAAAACAATTATGCGGTTTGAATTTCCAGATCCAGAACAGTGTTCACAGGGCTGGCCAGGCCAAATAATTTCCTCAAAACTTTTCTTGTGTTACTTTTTGCATGTTTTCAACAGAGAGAAACACTCTTGACCTCTGGTGAGCACCAAAGGGGCCTCATTATGGCTCTTTGTGATTTACAGGGACTTTGCTTGTGCTTTCAGCGCAGCACAATCCAAAGAGCGGAATTTTTCGACATCAGTGTACTACTAGATTGGTGGCTACTAACACTTTGTAGTAAGTGATCATTTTGCAGTTCAGTGGATAGAATACGCCTAATTTAACATTTCTAATTGAAGGAATACTTACTTCCTAAAACAGCTTGTTGTGTTTTTTTTTTCTTTTAACATAATGAAGTGATACTTTGAAATTTCTTTCCAACAGTTTGGTACACACTGTTTCCATATTGGACCACCAATAAATATTGTTAAATCTCTCAAACATCATTTAACATTGAAGTCTTTACCACTTAGATCCTCAATTATACTGCTATGCATTTAACTAAATAACCCCACAACAATGTCTGCCTTTGTAGTTGTGGTAATGCTGGCCATTGTTTTGATCTTTTGTTGGATTCCAGGGGCCTAATTTGGTATTAAATTGTGGTCATATATGGCACTGCCCATATCAATGAGTTCTGTTCTTATTGTATTGTTTGAAATCACTAAGTCGGATCTCTTGAAGGCTAATGTAGCCTACTATCTGGGCTTTGGCTGCTGGTGCTGCTACCCTTCAAACACACAGTGAGCCCTTTGAAAAATGGATTGCGGAAGAGATAAGAAATAATTTATGTTCCTATCACTGCCTCGCACAAATATGGTGGGGAATACTGTGCCAATAACTCCCACAAACTCAGAGAGGCACGCTATCTTTTACTGCACAAATTATTAACGGCGCTGGGGAGGAAGGGGAGACGCTGTGCATTTTTTGCAAGATTGACCTGGCTCATTGCTTGTTGAAGCTTTGAGTTCACCACAGTGCTTTATATTCAAAAACTGAAAACTGAAAAAACAATCATGTAGGATTTTTAATTGTATCACTTCAGCCTCGTCATTATGTGGGTAAAAGTCTAATTTAGAGTCAATGACAGGCTGACTAAATTATTAGTGTGTGTGTGTGTGTGTGTGTGTGTGTGTGTGCGTGCGTGTGTGCGTGTGTGCGCATGCATACGTGCATGTGTTCGCTGTCCATGTACTGTGTGTGTGAACAGGGAATAGAAGGAGGAGAGGAGGGAGTCCAAAGGGGAGTGTTGAGGGAGGATACTCGGGGTCGGGTGTCCGCTTGCCTCTGTCGGCTGGCGTTGACAGCTACAGACGCTGGTCTAAAATGAGAATCCTCTTGGGCCGCCTGCCTGCCCATCCAGCAAGAAAATAAATCCCATGTGGAAGAGCCGCTGTGTGGGATCACAGACAGCCGCCTGACCCCCCAGATCCGCCGGGGGAGGCCAAGGGCGCCGGCACGACAGCACAACCCCCCCTCATCCCCCCCAGGGTCTAATGTTACTCTGCCTGCTTGCCAACTCTGAAATTCTGGAGATAGAGGACTGTGTTGGTCCCACACTAGTTCAGTTTCAAAACAGATTTTTGGGGAATCTTTGGACGAGTGTTTGAGCAAAGATTTAGCTTAAGGCCTAGGTTATACCACAAAAATAGCACCAAGGTCTCTCTGTGCTTACAGGGCCATACACTGTTAAAAATGTTTTGAAACTTAAAACGAAGGGGAAATTTTACTTAAACCTTATTGAAAAAGGGGCTGTTGCTGGTGTTCAGAGACTGCACACAGTGGCCAAAAAAACACCGCCTAGTGAGCAATTAGAGACGCATACTGAGAATAAAAAGTTTTGAAATATGAAGTGGTGTTTAGCACGACCACCAGATGAAGCCCAGAGACTGTATCCCCTGAAACATTTTCTGATATTAAATTCCACAAATTCCAACTTAGCAGAGCTAAACTCCCTCCAGGATCCCTGAGACATATCATGTCTAGATAAAATGAGAATGAGTCAGCAAGAGGTAGCAGAGGAGCTAATAGCTTTAACGAGTATTAAGTGACTACAACAGAAGGTTGTCCTGAAGCAAGTGTTGTCTAGCTTTTTCTGCTCAGATTTTATCAAATAGCGTAAAAATGGGAAATGGTATAAAGAGCAGAGAAAGATAAAATAGTAAACCATGAATTATGAAGGTGATCCACTGTAATGTGTAGATTACTGTAGCAATGCAATCATCATGGCCCAGATATTTGGTACATTACGTCTATTTTGCCAATACAGGAAGTCATGCGCCCTTTATGCAATGAGGCGGAAGTAAGGTTGTGGAGGTCTGGGTGGTGGATTGGGGTGTGCAATTGATATTCGTTTTTTTGTATAACTAAACGTAACCACAATTTCCCCCTAAACAAAGCTTTAGTGCGTAACTTTTTTTATATTAATGAACGTCTGTTACATTCAAGTCATTGCCAAATTAGTTGATACAAAGCTAATTAAGACTATCAGCTCCACAAAACTCTCTTTGTATTTCTCAGTTTGGCTATGTTCAGAAACTTGTGTTGTCCGGTGACTTTTGTCCGCAGAAAATCGAGTGAAGATAATTACCTCTTCTGAAGAGTCCATGTTTTTGTAATCGTCTGTGTCCTCCTTGGTTACTAGCAACTGCGTGGAGGAGGGGTTGGGGTGGTGCACCATCACGGAAGGTTTGTATCATGTGGATGCGCCAACAGTGTTGTTGTCATTACTTAGAATTCCTCATGGGGGAGACAGAAACTACGCACAATAGCTTTAACTGTTTTAGTTGCCTAACCCTAACATACCTTAACCATAGTTTGTTTGCCATAACCACAGTCTTTCCCTAATATCAACCACACCGTAGTAGTTGCCATGTGCAGTTATCAATGTTCTTGACTGGTGGTCAACTTGGTGGTATCTATGCAGATAGGTTTTTTTGCTCAAGTTTTCAGATTTTCAACCCTGAGATTCTTTGAAACTCTGGATGTAAGCCGTTTTCTTTAAAACTGCTTAGAAATAGTCCTGTGAACCCAGTTGACAGTCTGCTCATAAGAGTGACAGGGACACTAGTTTTGGAAAGAGATATTGAATTTAATATTTAAATTCTGTGAGCACCACAAATAATATTCCATTCCTCTCCATTTGGGTGGTGATAGAAGACTTCGGAGACAGATATCTCGAGACCTGTTTAAGTTGACCAAAACTATTCATGGCTGGATACCACTAGAGTTGTTCAGTACATGTACGAACAAATCTCAATGAATCTTAAGTGAACTGACTATATTGAATCACTATTGTCACTGACTGAATCATAAGCATTGAGCAGTGGAGCTCCTCTCATTGGCGGCTGCACGGTTGTCAACTCAGATGTGATTCACAGTACGTTACTTCCTTGTTAAAAGATCACAAAAGCCACAGAAACAATCATAATCTGACAAATCCTTCGTAGATAATTTGCTGCAGAGCTATTAACCGTATGTGCCGTGTTGTATAGGATAGTATTGTACTGAACTGAACGTGACAGCTTTGGGCTAGCAGCAGACTGAGCGTACTAGCCTACTGAACTGAAAGTTGTGTGTACGAATGGTGATGCGTTCACCTACTGTAGTACGTACTGAACTGCATTTGAACTGTGATACAACCGATTATCTTAGTAAAAAGTTAACAAACTACAGTAACTATGAATCTTTGAATCTAAGAGAACGAAGTCATCTGAATCGGCAAAGCAATTTGTGATGCTAATTTCTAATTTGGGTGTACTGGCTCCTAAAGTATTGATTTCAAATTAAGAATCTGAATCACAGAGCAGGTGACCAACTACAGAAAACCTGGTTGGATGTTCTCTAGGCTCCTGAAAAGTCTATAAAAGTAGAACTTGTGGGTTAAATGTTCACCAATTGGTTTCAATCTCCAGTGTTTGTCTAAACACTCCAAGCTAAACTTACGTTGTGGGTTTTTTTTAAATTCCTCCAGCGTCTTTCTCATCTCTTACGTTTGTTTGGGGACAACTAGACAAGACATAGGCCTACTTCTTAGGCTTTCTAAAGAAAACCATACTCTGCTTTAAATAGTTAATTACTCTCGCCGTGTCTCCGGCGGTGTCTGATGGGGGGAGGGGGGGGGGTGGGGGGGGGAAGACTTCTGTCTGTCTTCCTTTTCTTTTTTTCCCAGTAGGGGCAGGCCTATATATTTTGCAGCTCATGTCTGAGAGGCTGGCTCCAAGCGCTAGGGGTGGGCTCTCGCTCTCTGATGGTTTTCCAGTGAGTATTTGTCAGGTCAGACTGTGCACCGCCCGGCGGTCTCCGCTCCTCTCCCCGGGTTATTTATTACCTCTCTCCCCCGCCGGCAGCGCTGCGGCTCCGGGGCCGCTGCCAACAACGGCGCAGAGGCGGGGGCCGCGTTAGGGGGGTTCCAGTGGGCCGATGATTGAAAAGGAATGGACATGAAATTCAGGATGAGGTTGGACAGAATTTCAGGCTTATTACTGTACATGGCAAAGCAACCGTCCTTGACATGTGCAGACTGATCTCAGAACCAGGAGTGGACTTTTTTTTTTGGTGCGAAACCCCAACCTAGTGAAACATTGTATGTCTGAAAGTAGCCTATAGTATCACCATTAGTGCTGCAATAATTACTCAATGAATTGATTATAATAGCAGCAGAAAATGAATTGCCAACAGTTTTGATACTTTATTTTAACCGTTAAGTCAAATTAAAGGATTTGCTGCTTTTCTCAGTTCCGTATCACAGTAAATCAAATATCTCTGTGGTTTTGGAATGTTGGTCACATTAAACAAGCAATTTGAAGATGGCACCATGGAATCTAACTTATGATGGGCATTTTTACTTTTTGCTGACATTTTGTAGGCTAAATTATTAAATTAACAATCACAAAAAAATTAAAATACTCACCATCATCAATTATTGTAGTTTGTCCATGATACCGCCATACAATTTTCTACATTATGTATACCAGTCTACATTATTCAGTAGCTGTGTACTGAAAGGAAAAGGGGATTTCCAAAGTGGCAAAAAAAGAGAGGAATTAATCATGTATTATTTGTATTATTATTATTGTTTCAGTTTCCCTGAGTTTAATCTGAGATTAAAAGATGTGAAACAGCTCCTTGATACTTACAGCAGCCTGAACGCCAGTTAATTTAAAAGACATACAGTCAAACTGGCAAAAAATAAAGAAAGAACAGTGGAGTTAAAGGACAATTCCGGCGCAAAATTAACCTAGGGGTTAATAACATATGTGTACCGAGTCGAACGTTCTCTGGGATCTGTTTTCATGCTAATCGAATGTATCTGTAGCTTGAAACTAGCTACCGCAAACCGGTGTTTAGCTGCTACTGCTAGCTTTAGGGGCACAGGGTAAATCACTATTTCTATACCATTAACAAGGCTCAAAATAGCACCACACTTAAACGGTAGCATAATGAGGGTCCCTACATTCAAACCGAAGTATTGAGAACTTTGTAAGTGTACAGACAGTTTATTACAAAGATAGATTATAAAGACAGTAGCGTTAATGTTTACATGCGGCCGCCATCTTGGATAACAGTCATGACCAGTCGAATGACGAACGCCGTGCAACCAGTAACCAGTAACATAGCTCAAACACAGCGTTTGTGATACGACTGGTCATGGAATTGTCCTTTAAAATGTCTTGAAATATAGAAGAAACATATTGTGAAGTTGGTGACAGTTTAACATTTCTGTGTGACATAACATTAATAACATAATGTTAATAACAAATTGGAAGGAACCATGATGTCTCTCAGTATTGCTGATTTGTCCCACCATCCTAAAAACCTTGAACGGATGAATTTTGTTTTGTTCCATGATAGATTAGTTTTCTTCCTGTGGATATTCATGAAATCTGCCAATGCTACAAATACAGAAAATGTTTGCTCAGTTTAAAATGTTGATGGTTTTGGTGTCAGGCCCTGAAAACACTCACCACATGAATCACACTTAAAACTACATTCAGTAATAGAAAGAGAAACTAGAGGAGACACCAGTGTCTCTGTTGAGAGTTGGTATTTTTGCATTTTGAGAAACAGGCTCGCATTTTCCTTTAAGGTTCATCAGTTTTGCTGTGAAATCTTAAACCACACCTGTTCTATTGAAAAGTCATATCATATTAAATATTATTAAATATTAAATATAGCTAGACTATCAGATTCCATGCTTGCAGGGTTATTTCTCTAAATTGTTCTAAAATGTTGGAATAGAATTAAAACATGTTTCTGTTGTGCCATGTGAGAACACATAAGCAATGTGAGCAGAAGTAACTGGCTAGACATAGCAAGATACATTTTTAAATGTATATGTGTATGTACTCATATTGGTATTTCCTAATAAATTCCTAAATAAGTAATAAAGTAAATTCATTGGGTCTTTTTAGATACACAGGACTCTGCCACACTGTAGTAAAAAAAGCAAGAAGTAAGAAAAGGTTGAGGTAGAAAGGTTAAATAAGATTTCCCCATCACATCAAGCATTTTATGAAAGAGACACAAAGGCTGATGGAAAAATCTACTCAGTTTACAGCGAACCGATTTATAAAGATGTGAAAGTTGAAGTGTCGTCACTGTACAAGTTTGGGGAACCCCTCCATGATGAGCCATCGAGAATGAGTCACGATCAGGGACGGGGAGTGGGTGTAGGAGTGGGCATGGGTGTCCCCTGTATGACTGGTTTCATCAGGGCTCTCCCAATGGTGCAACCTCCAGCGCCAACGCATGCATCAACAAGGTTTCCATCGAGACATTTCGATGTGGTAAAGGCTGGTTTGATAAAGAGAGAATCAAAGAGCTTCTCATCTGAAATGTAGTGTTCCACTTCCTAGAAATGGCTTTTATAAACATACGCCATAAATGTCAGCAGCTCATGATTTATTTCACTGCTTCTGTTCAGTGCACTCACCTACATGTGGGAAGTGACATTATTGTTTAGTTGAAAAATGTTGCCTTTTGATTTCCTTTAAAGGTAGCTTTTGGGTAATTGATTTCAGGTTTCCCTTTTTTCTGTAGCTGTGAGTGTAAAATCTGTTTTGGTCTCTTCCTGATCTACAAACCCACTAATTCCATTACATTCCCTTCAGACATCACAGCTCCTCAGTTCCAAAAGGAAAAATGTCAATCTACGGTCTGTCAGTCCTTGGTGAGGTGGCTGGCATTTTTGTAAATGTCTGCCGTGTGTGTTTGCCTGCCTGGTCCTGGCTGTAGGCTTTATACCAGTTCTGGCCAGGCTGTGGTCTCTGGCCTTCCTGTGTACCGCTTCCGCCTGCGGTGTGCAGTGCCTTCTTCCTGTGTGTATCAGAGGCAGTTTGGCCTGATTTATAGGCCCCTGACACACTGCGCTTTAGACCCCACCTCTGCTGCTGGAATGGCTATTCCATGTGTTGGTGGTGGATCCACCTGGGTGGTTCTCCACTGATGGGGGTCAGATGTGGCCCTGCTCACAAGCTCCAGAAGCTCAGGGGAACATGCCCTGCAGACAGTATGGAGAGAAAGTGCTTTTAGAAAATGTGGTTACCAGTCTGAGGTTTTTACTTCAGTTAAAGCAACACGTTTGCAGCAACGGTTGCACATATTGATATGATCTGTTCTTTTGAATTATTCCATATCTACACCTTAAATCAAAATACAAGTCAAGGAATATTGACAAAGGTTGGGTTTTGGTTGGTGCTAGAGTTTAACTTGTTAAACAAGTAAAGCACTTTGATTAAGGTTAAGCTAAATTGTTAGCCATAGTTAATTTCTGAAAATAACTTGAGGACTCACACCCAGGTGTCAAGAGTCTAAAGCACATCTCCTCAGACCCAACATTTTGCCATTTCAAAGTGAAACATCTTCATTTTTGTAATATCTGACCATGCATCACACTCTGATTTTTTTTTTTCAATTAGAAACATGAAAAGTTTAACACCTATTGCACAGTTTCACAGTGCCTGTCATACTTCCAAAAATAGGTTTAAAAAATCCCAAATATAACCCCTTTCTTTAAGTTTTGTGATGTTTAAGTACAGTATGTTTATGTAAAACATTTTAACACAGACAGCTCTGCACACACTGTTGGACAGTTTTAGGCTTGCTGAACTGGCCACAGCAGGTTAGTGGGCAAGGTGGTGCCACTGTAAGTGGAGTATAACAAAGAGGGGGTTGAATTTAGACACACAAGGAGAACATAAAACACGGTGTGTGGACCTGCGGCTGATGTCATAGGTAGATTTGGTGACCTCTTTGTGTATGTTCAAAGGTGAAGGTCTGGTTTAAGGCTGCTATTGTTAGTGTTTGGCTTTTAAATTATTATAAAAGACCAAGTTATTGTTTTGGTGGAATTGTATATGTTGAAACTTTTTGCCTGTAAGCTGGAAGCCTGGTTTAAGTCTGGTATTAGTGGGCTTTAAAATAATCATAAATGTGTTGTCATATTGGGGGGTAAAATGTATGGTCTTTATAAATTGTAGATATGAAGACACAGCTGTTAAACCGAGTTTTAAATTCAGCTGCATCGGTGGAAATGAATAGAATGTGACATGACAGTTTGCTTCCTTATACTCAATGATGGTTCCTCCATTTTACGCACTGAAGCGCCGTCCCTCGCAGTCCCCCCTTCTTCCTGTGGCTCTCGCCGAGCCTCCGCTGTTTAAATGGGCCAAGTTGAGAAGCGGCGGAGAGTGCAAATCTTGTTTGGTCTGGGTCTGTGAACTTCAGCGTGACTTCAACGACATACGAAGGGGCTAAAAACAACTCTTTCCAAACTTTCAAGTGTATAATGCTGCGCAAATACTTAGGAATATCAAGCTTGATATGTTTGGCTTGTGGTTCTAAATAAATGCCATATGCCACATTGGTTTAAGTAACAGGAAAAATGTGCCATTATCAGTTTCTTTTTTTATTGTCTTCATTCGCTGTGAAATTGTATCTTGGCCACAGTTGGTAAACTCCCCATAGCTGAATCGATGTGCGCTGTTTGTTTTTTAAAGCAGCGAGTCGCTTTAAAATGTTTGCCTCTAGTCAGTGGATATAAAGCCTATAAAAAAAACTCTTCTAATTTCCCCAGAGGCAAAGAAATAAGAGACACGACGCGTAACTGCGACTGGTAATGATCACCGTAGGTAACATAATGTCCGGGGCTCAGGGCTAACCATGTCAGGTATTAACAGAGCGAGTGTGATTAAATGTGGGAGGTAGGAGCTGCGAGGCTGGCGGAGAGCGCTGCTGCCACTGCGAGCTGGAAACTATTGAATGGGAATCTATCCGGCAACTTCACCAGACGGCTGTCTCACGGCGACACGGGGGCTCTGCGTAAAACCAAGCGGCGCGTCTCCAAGTCTGGGTCAGCCCAACTCACAGACGGAGAGGACGCTGAAGTTGGATCGGGCGAGCAGATTTTTACTTGTTTCCGGCGCTCGGCTCCCACTAACATGCCTGCCATCAAAAAGGAGAGGCTGGATGGAGACGACATGGCATTGACTGCGTTCAACCAGTCCGAATACCTGGCCCCTTTAAATGCCACCGCTATCCCCGTGGTGACCCCGCATCCGCCGCCCTACGACCACATTTTCGCCCATCACCGCGCGTACTTGGGGCTCCACGACTCGGCGCTGCATCACCAGCACCTCCACCATCACACGGACGACTTAATGCTGGAGAGGTTCTCCTCCATCCCCGACTTTCAGCCCTTCTTCGACAACGGGGAGCCGTGCATCGAGGTGGAGTGCGGGGAAAACAAGGCTTTGCTTTATATCAATAAATTGTGTCAAGGTAGTAAGGGACCCTCAATTAAATACAGGGGCGAGTGGCTTACCCCCAACGAGTTCCAGTTCGTCAGTGGACGAGAGACTGCCAAAGATTGGAAACGGAGTATTAGACACAAAGGTAAGAACAACCTTCACTGTCCTCACGGTTCATTGGTAGAGAGGGAAATCTCGCCGTCAATTAAACACTTTTTAGACGCCGCTTATTCTGGGTACAAACTTGGGTCTCGTGGTTCGGTGCTTAGTTTTGGAGTGAAAGGGTTACAGCAGCCAGAGCGTAAGGAGACAGATGAGAAAAGGCGCATATCCTCCACATACCTTCCGAGGCTTTTGAGACAGAGTCTGGGCTGCGAACCGGGGCATTTGGAGTTGGCTGCACGGAGACTGAGGTGAAAAGTTTTACATATATAATCCAATGTGTGACAGTTAAAATATATTTTTTTCCCTTGTTATGGATGCGTCGTTCCGTTGACTGCAGCTGCACGTGTGCATGGGTTTGACACTTTAACGCATCGCATGTTAGGTTTGAGATATATTTTTTTGAAAATGAGCGTTTTGTTTGTCCAATTAATGTCACAGTTTGTGGTAAATGTGATGATTTTAAAACCAATTGCAGTTTTCAACTAAATATTAATTGTAGCTGCCTTTATCCATATATGAATTTGGTAGGTGTTTGTTAGATTTTCCGGTACAATAACCTTGGCAGGATCACAGTGATACTGCTCCGGTATTTTATATATAGACATTTATAGCATAGTATTTAATCCAATAATTAGCGTGGTGCGCGCGCGCACACACACACACACACACACACACACACACACACACACACACACACACACGCACACACACGCACACACACACGCACACACACACGGTTACTCAGGCAGAACTGACATGCGTTAAGATGTGTGGTGGCAGGGTGTCGCCCCCAGGTCAAAGATGGTAGCCTAATAGTTTAATATACCGATTCCTACAGACAGATGACAGTAGGCTGCTGTCTCTCTGGCTCACCACACTTGGCCTATCGGTAGAATTAAACTTTGGTGCAAAAATGTAGAGAGCTGACTCCTTCGATACATACTGTGTTGATTGGATGATTTTTGACTAGATTTGTCTTGAAAACTTTGAGTCCTGAGACGCTGATGCTGAAGAAAAGGGCCATTCTTAAGCAAGTTGATAATACCTTATCACATGCTGTGTCATGGAGGAGATGAGTTCACTGGTTGTGCAATATGGTTGGTAGTATTCACTAAAAGTGTTTCTCTTGGTTTTTTTCCAGGGAAAAGTCTCAAGACTCTTATGTCCAAAGGAATCTTACAGGTGCACCCTCCGATCTGTGATTGTCCTGGTTGTCGAATTTCATCTCCAGTGGTAAGAATATTTAATTTTCTGTCAATGTTTTTGCTTTGTTTTTGCTCAGCTAAATTGTATTTGCTTGGCTGTTATATCGAGCCAAGTCAATTTTATTTATAGAGCATTTATTTAGCCTATAATTACAAATTTGCCTCAAAAGTCTTCTCTGTACCCTCATCATTAATGTTTTTATTTATTTTCCAAATAGACCATGTATCCTGTTATTTAGATTTAGTTGAGCTTGTTTGAAAGCAGGACTAGGCATACTAATATTTCATTGCCATATTTGTGTTGTCACCCAGCTTTAAATATGTGAAACAATGGGTGAGTGTTTATTGAAGCATTGTCTTTCTCTGTAACCTTGATGGTGAAGACCCTACAGGCACACATGTCAACTTTGATGGTAATTTTTCTCAGCATGAATATCAAATCCTCTTTCAGCCTTTCACTGATGCAGAGTATCAAAGTGCCTTTTATTCAGAGGCATTGAGCTGTCTAGTGTGGCTGTTTGACGTTAGGTGTTGTTGGTCGGGATCTTCTGTCCCATTGAATCAGTTTCCTCACCTGGCTGCTAAACTTTTGTTTGCCTAGTGCTTCCCTCAGGGCTAGGCCAGGGGCACAAGGCCAAACCTTGAGGCTTTGCAGGTGTGTCATGATTACAGCATCACTACTCTGTGTGTGTGTGTGTGTGTGTGTGTGTGTGTGTGTGTGTGTGTCAGCTTTGAGTAAGCACACTGCTGGCTCACCGTCGCCAAATCTGTTCACACAGGTGCGGTGGTTTGTGAGTGTGTATGTATCTTTGCATGTTTGTGTGTGTGTTTTTATCACCACGGCGCGCATCTGTCGTCGCTTCCAAGCACTAATCTTGAGGGAAGGGTGTAAGAGGCTTAGCGAGCTACTGAGCGTGGCTACTGCTGATTATTGTGTGCGAGGCACGCAAGGCAAAGGCGGTTTAGATAAGCCAGAGGTGTTTGAGTGATACAGGTGAACTGGTGACATTTTTCACAGCCAAGAATGAAGACCTGTACCCTAACACTAGGGTTCAGCCTAGCAAATTACCTGAGGGAGGTAGGGGGCAGGGAAAACAGATATGCTCGAAATGTTCATGTCTTATTTTTTTACAGAAGGATTTGAGAATCTAACCGTGGTTGTGTATGTTTAGGCTCATCACAGATATCAGAGTGATTGGCTTTTGGTTTGCTACGGCTTGTACGGTTCCACTTAAATTACAGCTGTGACAGAGTAAAACTTTGTTTTTGACGTAAGCAGGGTTATGAGAGCTTTAAGGTTGTTGTAGCCTTCGCTCCCTCTCTTCCTTTCCTTGTCTGTCTGGTGGTGAAGCCTGAAGTCTAACCCACCAAGTGAATACCACCGTGACACTTTCGCGCATGCACGCACGCACACACACACACACACACACACACACACACACACACACACATACACACACACACACACACACACACACATACACACACACACACACACACACACACACACACACACACACAGAGGCTAAGTATGTTGGCGGTGAGGGTTAGGCAGTGGAGGGAGGGCACTGGGACTTGGCCTGTATTGGCGTCTCCCTCTCTCCCCACTGACTCCCCCTCAGGGCATGGCAGCCAGCACTCCCTCACTGATGAGCTCTCTCTCTCTCACTCACTCACACACACACACACACACACACACACACACACACACACACACACACACACACACACACACACACACACACTATATGCCTGCCTACTGACACAAATTACCTCATTCAGGCATTTATTTTGTAAGTTTGACAGCTGAACTTTGAGTGATCTTGTTTTGCTATAGGTATGAGGCAAGTGATCATAAAATAGTGCAGCAGCTGGTAGGAAGACTTTTCACCTGCCTGCTCAGAACTCGTGGAAGTTAACTTGCAGTGTCGGCCCTGGCACAAGCTGTTTATAACGACACAACGCACAAACTGAACTGTTGTTACACTCAACAGTATAACATTTAAATGTGTTGATAATGTTGTTTATCCACACTCTGATATGCTATTGATAACTAGCTGTCAAGGTGTGCTAGCTTTCTATTAATCCTGTTATTATGTGATTATCTTAAATGAGTTCTCAGCTTTAAATTGTTTTTAAAGGTGCCCCTTGAAGTTGTTAGATGCTGCTTATTTTGTGTGTTTGGGAACGCATGTCATTCTTTTGCACGTATACAATATACTCAAGATTGTGAATGCATGTTGAAGATTATTCTTGGCCCTGTATGTTTGTGTTTTTGTCTGTATATTCTTATGCGTTACTTTGTAGCTGTGACTCTATGCGTGCATGCCTGTGAGTATTTGTACGCCTTGTGATGCTTTCTGTGTGTGCATGTGTGTGTTTGTGCGTGTGTGTGTCTCTTCCTGGGAGAGCTGGGCTTCCTCTGCTTTGTTATTTCAGCGGAACTGGCGGAGGCTGGGAGGAAATTACACTCCCCTCCTCTGGCTCGTAAAGACCTCCTCCAATCAAGGGCTCCTCTTGCAAAGAGAAATTAAACACACAGGCAGGCACGCACACATCCACGCACGAACACAGACATAGACAATTTTGGCTATAACTTATAGTCTGTCTCATTACATTTTCATAATGCCACTTCCAATAGTGGTGAAGAGGAGAAGATAATAAAAAAAGGCACCATATTGAGTGGAATAATAGAAGTTGAGCTGTTATGTGATGTGGAGTTGTCTTCATAGATCAACTACCTACTGTACACTGCTTCTGTTTTGTGTTGTGTTTGTGCTTGCATGTGTGTTGCCGAGGCTATGTTGCCATGGTAACACCAGAATCAGTCATTGGCCCAGAAGTGTACACAACTGTGGTCGTGTCGAGTGTATTTGTGCACTTTTGTGTGCCTCTCTCTCTGAGTATCGGACAAATTAGAGATTAAGTGAGACTCTAATGATCTCTGTATTGTGGGTCTTAATCTCGCTTATAGAGATCAATAGAAATTGGAATGTGTGTCACACACATAGACATACCGCATACAGTATACACACGCACATTCAAAAACTCTTTCGTGCCTCTTGTTGTCTTTCCGTCTATAAATTATTCAGTTAAAATAAACTGTTTAATTTACCAAATTAGCTTTAGCTTCTACTAGTGTGCATTTGACACACACGATGCAAGATGACAGAGATTGATAGAGAGCTTAATGTGTGTGTGTTTGCATGTACGTGTGTACATGCTGTGTGTAAGCTTCTTAAAATATTGCTCACTATATGACTGGATGCATGTGTGTATGGGTGCGGACCCTTTTAACAGGCAGCTTAAATAAGTTGGAGCATCTGTCTATCAGCCAAATGCAGTTTATCACAACAAAGCCAACAGATTTTTCTCTCCTCCCAACATCTCTGTGTGTGTGCGTGCGTACGTGCGTGCGTGCGTGTGTGCGTGCGTGTGTGCGTGTGCGTGTGTGTGCCTGCGTGTGTGTGCGTGTGTGTGTGTGTGTGTGTGTGTGTGTGTGTGTGTGTGTGCAAAAGTGTGTTTGTGTTTGTTATTCGCTATGTAACTTCCTCTGATAGTTGCAGGCTCGCTCTGTCACATCAGGCCTTTGCAGACAGTAATGTCCTGTCATAGTTTTACTTTCATACATCCATCCGTACACTCAAACAAGCACATGTATATAAACACAGGATTACTAGGTAGTAAGTAAAATGTATCAGTGTTATACAGTTAGAGTTATATGTACAGTTTTTGATTAGTATTAGTTTGTCAGCGATGTAGATATAAGAAAGTAGTTAAATTCTGAATTAGTTAATTATCATAATCTGTATACCTTACAATTTTCTTTTTTTGTTTAATACTAATAATGTGCAAAAAAGTCCGTATGACAAAGATTTAAGACAGGTAAAGCATACATTTAGTTTTGCCAGCATAAATGAGGGTCATCTGAGTTTATCTTGGTTTTCCTCCCCAACAAAACTGATACGTATCATTCAAATTACCTACACCTTTAGTTCATAAATGAAGTGTAGCTGTGTGTTGTGTATTTAATGAAACTATTTATAGTGTGTTGATTTTAATATTTAATATCCAATTTGACTTGTGTTGGGACCAACACAGGAGAAAACATCAGTTGAATTTATCAACCACAACTTCATGCTTGCCTCCGTTTCCTCTGTGTTTGTCTGGGGAGAGAAAGGCCCAGTCGTTACCTGTCCATAAAGCTCCCCTGCAGCAGCCTCGGTGGGCCTATCCAAACACACAGAGGGAGAGAAAAAGGGAGGAGGAAGGAGAGAAAGAAACAAGAGGGAAAGAGTAGAGCGAGAGGCGCGCTGGCACGCTTGACAGCACCGTCACTGACCTCACAGCGCCGGCCCAGCAGCCCCCACCCCTCACCCCCTTCGCTGCCTCTCACCCTCTGTGCACCCCTCCCCCCACTGCTCACCCATCCCTCCCCTCTTGCCCTGTGCCGCTTCACTGGGCTGCAACTGCCCGCTCGGCTCAGCGTGTGGGGGCCGAGGGTGCAGGGGAGCATGAGTGTGTGTGTGGGGGTGGAGACGGGGGACTTGGTCGCATGCCTGTCCGCCCTACAGTGCTTTCTCACTTTTTTCTCCTTCTCTCACATGGCCTTGAACAACCAAGTGTTGCCTGAAGTCTGTACATAAACCACACACACACACACACACACACACACACACACACACACACACACACACACACACCATTTTATTTTACCAAGTACGAAGTACATTTGCATTTATAAGGAGTTTTACTTGATAAGTTTGGTGCTTGATCGCTTGGCAAATTTATAGTTGCATTTCTGATGTCGTGCATGTTCTTTGTACAATATGTATTGAATAATGCACATAATGCAGCATGTGGAGCCGCTCAGGCAATATTTTAACATCAAAACAGAATCTTAACTTCAAAAGAAACATCTACCATTAGCTCTAAATGACATCCTCTCACCAAAATATATCCAACAAGAAAAGAAAATGACGAAAATGAAAATAATATAAAGCCAAGATCTGTAGTGTTTTTTGTTAGTAATATATCTTTAATGTGTGTTAACATGTACTGTGGTTGGAGATGCTCACTTTGCAAAATGACAAATAAGATTTATGGAGTTTCATAATTATAATTTGTGTGATATTTTTTCATTGCACACCAAGAACAACAAGACAAAACCCTGTCACAAATGTTTAACTAGTATTCACAGTATTCTTTTATGCTTATGTACTCTGCCATCGCAGATATGACATTATTATTGATAGGATATGCTATAAATAAGTTTTCCTATTACATATATACATGTACATGTGGTTTTTCACAATAATGGTAAAAAAAGTGATATACTGCATTAATGACTATACCACCAGTACTAGTGTGTTTATGTGCTTTTGGCATGTGTTTTTGGTGGAGGAATGTGTTATCATGTTATCATCATATAGTATATGGCTTGTCAGTTTTTCTGTGGCCTGCACAGCATAGTGTGCATGTATTACTTTAAGTGTTTTGATTCTGAACATGCATCAGAAAGGTCATAGAGTGCAGCAGATGCAAATGGGTGTTTCTAAAAACAAACATGGCTAGTAGTGAAGGAAAAGAAAACACCAAAATTATTTTTGGGATGACAGCAAAACAGCTTTCATATCATAGCTAACACAAAGTAAAAGAGATTTCATTAAGGTGCGCTGTGAATTAATCAAAGCAAAAACAATGCACACCAACTCAGTCTCTTTGTTTTTTTCTTGTTCTGTGCCACTAATAATAAGAGATTTTTTTCTACTGGAGACTACAAATCCTTAGACATTATTCTGCCTATCAAACACATCATATTACCTTTATTATTGTGTTACTGGGAAAATTTGGTTACTGCGAATCATGTAAACACTTTAATCAACCTATACTTTAATATGATTATTCACAGTAATCAGGTTTGCATACTGAGCCATCTTAATTTGACAAAGCTGACAAAAGTTGTAGCTAATCACCTTTCATGGTTGCACCTGTGAAAATGTCAAGACAGGTGAGTCAGAGATAAGGAGGTGAGACGAAACAAGTAAGTAAAGAGTAAAGTAAAGTAAGAATTTTTATTTTGTGAAGAACTGGATCTCAGGCTCACACAAACATACAGCAGACAAATTGTTTGTTTTGGCCTTGTTTCAGAGCTCTTATGTGAGCATGGTAATGACCGCTTCATCCCCTCCCCATCTCCCCTCCTCCTCACGCTCATTTCTTTCCTCTCCTTCTCTGTCGTCTCCTCATTCCCCCTCCCTCTTCCCCCTAGTGCTCGCGCCAAGTCGGCCCGCCATCCCGCCTACACACAAACACACACACACACACACACACACACACACACACACACACGCTGCGAGGTAACGGCAGACAGGCGCGTGACTCATTAGGCATTCGTCCCCCAGGGAGATCGCTGGGGGGGCGCGTGCGAGGGAGAGAGAGCGCCGCAGCTGCAGGAATGTCACGGGCGGCTACCGCTGTGTGTGCGTGTGTGTGAGTGTGTTTGTGTGTGTGTGTGTGTGTGTGTGTGTGTGTGAGTGTGTGTGTGTGTGTGTGTGTGTGTGTGTGTGTGTGTGTGTGTGTGTGTGTGTGTGTGTGTGTGTGTGTGAGTGTGTTTACGTGTGGGTGTGTGCTCGCTAATGCTGGTTGGAGCCAGCGGCAGGGCACTGCACCTTTCAGGAAATAACGCATGGAGAAAGAAAGAAAACACACTTATTAGTCCTCTTTTTCCACCAAGAGCTCATTTAAAAATTGAAAATAAACTTGTTGTTGTTGAAACTAAAATAAATTTAGTGAGAAAACAGTATATTGTGATATTAGCCTGCATTGTTTTTCAATACAAGAACATTTAGTTATTTTGTTGCATTTAAACCAAACCCTTGCTGTAAATGTATGAAATCAGGATGCCATCAAAATGAGTTACTGCAACTTATATGGCTGTGCCAGTGCCATTTAGTGTGGTAGGCTGTTTTTTCTAGTGGTATTATACTGTAGTTGTTGTAGTGTTATTCTCAGAGCATAGGCTTACTGTATCTATTGGAGAATTTGTGTATTATATGAATATATTTATGCATTTATGGGAGGTGTTTCTGAATGTTTGTCATGTACTTATATGACTATTTCATTTGTCTGTTTAGATTGTGTAATAAGTTGGTCAGTGTGTCCCTATGCCTGTGATCTGTATGTATGTGTATCTTTTTTTTGTCTGTAAATGTGAAGCCCAGATATATTTCTTGGCTGCCTGACTGACAGAAAGCGTGGGAGGTGATATTCATAGAGGTGCCTTTAGTGGGACTTTTATGAGAGACTTTTTTCCATGGCTGAAAGGAGGTTGACCACACACAGTAAGGTTGCCTCAGCTATGTGCACACACGTGCATGTTTGTGTGTGCATGTACGTGCCTAGGCGTTCAGGCGCCCTTCCTTTGAGCGGTCCTACGTTGGCTGCCAGGGGTGTGCTTTGCTTCGTGTTTTGTTTCGGAGAGCCCTCCCCCGTGCTGCGGAAGTGTTGCCGGAAGCAGTGGGAGCTCACCCCCAGTTCTGCGTCAGTGCCACTAAAGAAAGAATTGGGGCTTTCCGGGAGTAGAGAAGAGGGAGGGAGGGGGGGCTGTCAGCCTGGGTATGTCACGGCCATGTGGGTGGTTGTCTACACGCTCACACACACTCACACAGCCTCAGTCACGACTGGTCTTAGACAAACTATTCTTGTATACACTATTTTGCTGGCATGCTCCAAGTGAAATCCCCTGCTTTGGAGGGGAATTCTAAGGAACAGGTGTGTGTGTGTGTGTGTGTGTGTGTGTGTGAGAGACTGTGCATGCGTTTGTGTGTGTACTGTAGATGGTTAGGGAAGTGCGCATGTGCAATTTTTTGTGTTTTCCCTGACAATGTGAAGACAGCAGTAAAGAGACTTGGAGGTGGAGAGTTTGTATTTAACAGATGTGTCAGATGTGTCTGACAGATGTAACTGTGGTTGCATCCATGGAAAAATGTTGTTCTGACGTGGTGTTGCGCTCCTGTTTCCCCCCCGCTAACCTCTAATACACCCTGTTGGAGCTCCAGCACTAACTTCCTACAGTGAGGCCTTGTATGGAAGTAGCAGAAGTATCAGAAACTGATCCACTGTCCTCAAACGCTGGAGCAGAACTTGTAGAAAGCTCCGACAGGAAAGAAGAAAGGAAGAAAAACCTCTTTTCTGGCAAGGCACGATAAAAAAGAGAAAGGAGAGAAATGTGCAGAACTCTGGCCTGCTCATCCTGGGGGATGTTTTCATCTTTCTCTGTCTTCCACCCCCCCAACTCTTTTTAATGTCTGCCATTTGAGAGACTCCAGAGGGGCTGCACCTGTTTGCCTCTTGGCTAGGAGCCCCCAAATCCCTCCTCCTGCCCCCGCCTGCCACTCATGCTGCCGCACATCCTGGGATGGAAGGAGCGAGGGAAGGAGGGAGCGGGGAGGAGTGGTGGAGAGTGGGGTTGTGTGTAGTGGAAGGGATAGCTGGAGGGCTTAAAGGCGTCCGGGAGTAAGAGCAGAGATCTAGGCACAGACAGAAAAAGAGAGGGGAATATAGTTTCAAATCCAAGTCCACCCCACACCGGACAGATTTACTTCTGTGGAGCTTTCTCTCTCTCATGTTTTGACTCACCATATTCTCTTTCATTTCTGTATTTTTTCTCTCACCTTTTTTCTTCTCTCTTCTGCACAAACCCACAACTGCTCTCCCTCTCTTCCCTATTAACTTTCTCCTCAGCCTATCCTTCTCTTGCTTTTCTCCAATTTCTTCCCCTGGTTTAATCTCTCCATCTCATATCTCTACTCCTCCTCTACGCCTCTCTCCCCTCTCTCTCCCCCTCCTCCCTTCTCTCTGTGATAGGACCATGTTAATCTGCAGTGACCTCTTCAGGTCACATTAAAGGTCACCCAGCTTCACTTCCTAACCCCCCTAGGGCCATTCTCTCCTCTTTATCCCTTCTTTTCTCTGCTTAGTCCTGGCAACTTTTGAGCAAAATAAACACTCAATTCATCAACCAACTTTTCTCCCAATCCTTTTGGTTTTAGAGTAGAAAAGTATGGCAAATGTGACTTCTGTGTTTGGTTTTGGTTAAAGAAACAGCTTGTTTCAAAAAGAAGTTACTCTGTTTCGCTGATCTGAGTATTGGAGGATTTCTTCAGTTTTACTACATAATTTATTCACTCAGAGTACACATGACTTTATGATGGCTAACTGGAGGCTTTATGTTACAGATCATGTTGTTTTGGTTTCAATGTGTAGCTCATGGGTCCTAGATCATGTACACTGACCGTTTTTTGCTGGAAGCTTGTAAGTTTTAGGTTCTGATGAAGATATTCTAAAACAATATTTTGTGTTAAATGAATTAATGCTGTGGAACCAAAACTCTGATGTACTCACACGTGTGTCAGATGATCAATTACCTCTTTATTGAGACCGCCTGTCATGTTACAAATGTCTTTGAACTGATTTAAAACTGGATGTTATTTAACACTATTACCGGTAATTATTTGAAGTAGATGTTGTTAAAACAGGGGCACTTCCCCCTGGACACTGCCAAGGTGCCCTTGACTAAGCCCCCTCACTCTGACATTTCTCCATTTGTGCATGTATATGTCCTGAGCATGTGTGCATGTGTGTATTTCAGGCCTGTGTGTAACTAACAACAGAGTGAAACAATTGTAATTTCCCTTGTGGGATTGATAAAGTATGTCAAATTCAAATAAATTCTAATTCAAAATAGTTTTTCCTCATACAATTGAACCGACCTAACTGTTTAGTTCACTTTGCATCCTTATATTATCACTTGGAGTGGCAGACAATTTCAACAGTTTATCCATCACTTTGTAGCTCACTATTTAAACCTCTCTGCACGCTTTCTAGCTAGGTTTCATGTATGTTTAACGTTAGGTGTTCAAATCGATCAAATCGCAATCTCAAGAGCTTCTCCACAATCTTTCCACGCACCCCCTGGCAGCTGCAGAAGTTACCTCCTAGGGTACATGTACCCCTGGTTGATAATTACTGATTTAATGTATTCATTTACCAGGTGTTTAATAAGCAGGATAATGGTACACAAAATAGCCGGTCAATACTACAAAATGAAACTAAGTTCCCTTTACGTTAGAGTCTTGATTCGTCCTGTATGTACTTTTGCAAAGAGAACTCAATGTGCTGCAACTTACAAAAATGACCAAATGACCAAAACAAGAAAAAACTAAAATTTGCTTCAGATAGATTAAACATAAGCAAAGCTATATATGAATCCTGTTGTTAAAGTGTCTCCTTTTTCTTTGTGCCTTGTTGTGCAGAACCGAGGGCGCTTGGCTGAGAAACGCACCATCCCCCTCCCCCCTAACCGAGTGCCCAAGAAGGAGCTGGCCTCCATCTTCAGCAGTGACGACAGTGAAGGCAGCGAGCGGGCCAGTGGGGAACATGCCCACATCAAACAGGAGGACGAGTTGCATTACAGTATCATGAGAAAGAGGTAAGGCCCCTTTGACTTTTATGGCCATGGTCAATATAGTTTGAAGCACAAGCATGTTTCGATATTTGGGTCCCATGTCATTCTTATACCAGTTTACAGGTAATATGCCAGACTTTTTTAAAATCTTTTTTACTTCTTACATTTCTTTTTCCCGTTTAGTAGACACTGTCACACATTGTCGTAAATTGCATAGGCTTTTATCGTGGCTAAAAATGCACAAGTTGTATTAAAATCGCAAAGAAATCAAAGAAAATATAATGCTGGCCTCTGAGGTGTCACTTTTGTTAGAAGTAATTCATAGTAAAAAGTCCTTCTGTTTTGTCAGATTCTGGCTAAAAGCAGAAGGAGGGAACATTTTTTCAAATGATGCCTCAGACGTGTGTGTATTATTTCCATCAAAAGTGATTTCAGGATAATTTTGAGGTGTTAAAAGCTCATTTTGAGATGAACAGAACCATGTTTTAAAAATAAACGTACAGCTTTTGCCTTGCCTGGATGTCTAATGGAAGGATGTGTGCTGAGCTTTGAAAGTGTTAATTGGTTTGTTGGTTTGCGTTTTGTTGCTTCTGCCAAGTCTCAGTGTATTTGTCTTAACTTGATTGAAAGAGTCACCTGAGTCATCACTGTATGCTTCATCCCGTGCTGTGCTTGGGAGCGGTTTGATCACAGTGTTTGAGACAAAACATTCATTCATTCATTCACATTCAAGTCGTTGCATCTTCATGTCATGTCACTTTTGCAGCTTGAGTATAAAGAATGTTTTGAAATGTTTATGAAATAACTAGCTTTAGAATCCATAGTTCTTGTAATATGCATCTGTTTTTACAGCACAATTAACAATTTTAAAATGTTTTAGAGCTGAGGAAATGGTACATACACAAAAACATTTAAAAAATACACAGTTTGGCATCTATCTATAAATAGTCAGTCTCTGGATCCTCATCCGTGTCACACTATTGTCTTGATATTTTAATCAAATCAGGAGGAAAGCAAAATACTTGACAGGAATGTCTGTTTTGTTTCAGTATTGCCATTGTTACTGTAATTTTGAGAACTAGTTGGCATCAAACCATAATAAGAACTTGAAGGACATTCGGAGAGTACAAACCTCTGCCAAGGCCATGCCCTATCTTGCAATGTTAACAAAAGTAAAAAAGGATTAGTTTATCCACCCCATGATTTGGATCCGCGCCAATATTTAATAGGTTCTTCCAACTTTCATGAAAATCAGGCCAGTAGTTTTTCCGTAATCCTGTTGACAAACAAACATGTATGTATTTTACTTTTGTTTATTTGTGAAATCAAACTTCTCATTTTAGTGTGAATCAGTAAATGGCTGTTTGTCAAAACTACAAAATGATAATGGACAGAGGAGAGTGCTCAGGAGTTGTATACACATTTGATTGGATTTGTCACAAAAATGTGGACTGCATTTACTAAAAGTTATTCAAGGGAATAATCATGTTCACATCTTCGTATGCAGGGTTACAGTGAGGTCACCACATTAAGAAGAATCAAATAGGCTCGGAGGACTGCACTCCCTCTCTCTGATGGCGTACACTCTGCTTTGTTAGGAACATGAACTAAAAAAAGATGGGACTATCATCTTTTTGAATTAGCTACTTTTACAATCAGTACTTTGATCCGTTTGAAGTGACAGAAATTAAGACATTTCCAATCTGGAATAAACATCACATGGATTTGTGATTACTTGGTATGTACATGACAGGCTATAGGCAGATATAATACAGACGCTGTTCATTGATTAACCTCAGAAAGTCCCCAGCTGCATTATAAGCAGCTTGTACAACCTCATTACAGGAGGGGACTTTTTCATGTCTTGAGACTTGGGTGTGACACAGCGGACAGCACAGCAACTGTGAAGCTTTAAATGGATCCACTAACCTCATTTAAGAGGGCTTCCCCTCCCCCTGACACTTGTGCCGCTGGCGTGTTAAGATGATAATGAATTTAAAGAACACTTATGACTAATATGTCAAGCTTTTACCCTTTGAAAGGCGACGGACTCGCTGGAGCCGCAGCTCCGGTCTGTCCTGGGCAGCCGTCTCAGCCCTGCTTTATCCCCCAGTGCGGGTCTGGGCGAATGGGATAATGGGATGTCCAATCACGGAAATGTAATTTCCATTGACCGCAGCTTCGTAAGTGAGTCGTAGAAGGGTCTTAACAAATTGAATTTGGCCAATGGATGTGAAAAATACAGGGCCTCTGTATACATGTGTGAGCATATCTGTGCTGTCTCATCCACACATCATCAAGGCTGGCGGCAGCAACGTGTCTCACCCACTTGGTTGCTGCAACCTACCAACTGTAACTGCACTTTAATCTACATGGGCGGATCGAAGTGGCATGTGTCAATTATTTATCAAAATTTGTTAATCCTAACATATTGCTAATGCAGCAAATTAACTTTAGGTGGCATTACATTTTCAGTGCATAGTTAAATATATATAATGTGACTTTGTGTAACATTAAAGAGATGATTGGTTGGTTGGTTCAGGTAGCTGGTTTTGCATTAAGAGGATTTGTCTGTCAGTGTTAACAAGTACTGCTTTCATAGCTCATCACGCTCATCCAGACGTCCTCTCAAGTTCAGTATAAACAGGTCCACCTTCTTTTAACCAGATTAATGTTAAAGGAGACCTAATATATACCGTTTTCAGGTTCATATTTGTATTTTGTGTTTCTACTAGAACATGTTTACATGCTTTAATGTTCAAAAAACTTTTTTTTTCTCAAACTGCCCATGGCTGCTGCACCTGTATTTACCCTCTGTCTGAGATGCTCTGTTGGACCGCCTGTCTCTTAAAACCCCCTTCCCGAAAAACCCCAGTCTGCTCTGATTGGTCAGCGTTTCCGTATCTCATGAGTCTCTGCATCTGTGCTCTGCTGTCGCTGCCTCTGTACAGTCCGTTGCAGCAGGAGACTGACCTCAACGGAGTATATAGCGAGACTTTATATTGTGAAAAATCAACAATAAAGGCTTCTAAACCAAATACTACATAACCGACACAACACAATGTTCCAGCAGGAATGTGACCTGAAATTTGGGAGAAATTTACAACATCTGCAACTAAGATTACAGCTATCCCTGACTTAGCATGTAGCTACATGTGGCAGGGTATGCCACATAAACACTGCAGTAGCGTGCCTGCCTGGAGCAGATGACCATATATGGCAAACTGGCTCGGTATGACATCATTTGGAGCCAAGAGTAGAAAAAACTGTTGAAACCGGAGCGTTCAGAACAGTGGGAAATCTGAGGTTTTGCTCAAAGGGATTTCTTTTAAATACGTTAACCTCATTATTTGAAGCTTTGGCCACGTTTAACATGAACATCCGACATTGTAACATTATATATATGACAGAAAAGCATAAAAGGTTTCCTTTAATATTTGCCAGCTTTACAGACAATAAGTTTACTTGGTGCTCCACAGATCTGCGGTCATCCGTATACGTACATAAGCTCCTTGGGGTGTCAGAACGAAAGTCTAGTGTGGCTCCAGTGAAACACAGGAACTCAAAGGTAGAAACAAATGTAGTTTTGTTATCACCTTAGTGTATTCCCTTGGTATCAGTGCTGCAGATTGTTTGTGTCTGACTTTTGTTAACACTGATTTATAGATTTCATCTCAGGGACTAAATATTTGATAGCGTTAACATCTGATTTTAATGTCTTACTCAAGGGCAAAACAAAGCCTAGCTTAGTGTTTGTTTCAGTTGGCCGTAGATAACAAGGCTTTGAATGAAAAGTGCTGACTGAGAGTCTGGGTAATTACCCAGCAACTACCGTGGATTTTATAAGTTACACCCGCTGACGTCTGACGTTCTGACTTCACCTTGTTGTAGAAGAAATAGAAAAATCCACCCTACCCATTATTAATGTTCACCATAACAAACAAAGGCAATTTCACTGTTTTTCAATCATGCATGAGGCCATTTGCTACTTGATCACTTACATATGCAAATGCTTCCTTCTACAAAAGCATAAAACATACCAAGCTGTTTGGTTCAACATAGTCTGACTGTCAGAGGCTACCACTGGGTCTCCTCATATAAGGGCCATCTTGTCTTGTGCTTATCCACTCAGCAGGGAGTAAAGCAGGGAGTAAAGCTGACAAGCAACGTACTGAATTCAACATAACCTACTAACATCCCATCTAATTGGTTTTGGACCGGCATCTTTGTCTTCAGCAGCAAGGTTAAAGTTGGAGTCATTGTGGGCGTAATTTTGATAGACCTGGTTATAGCCTTGAACTGTTGTCCGCTTGATTGTGCAGACGCCAGTGAAATGTTGAGGCAGTGTTGGTGCTCATTGAGAGAAAACTATGGTGTGATTGCTGCAGGTTCATGCTGATAGGAGGCTGATTAATGAATTTAGAAGCAAGCAGACGCTTATGTTGATAAATATTTAGAAGAATGTCATATTACTTACTATCATTGTTTTTTTTTCATTTTCCAGCTAACCTCTCTGTATGAAAACAGATCTTTTCATGGAGCAGCGTTGGCTCACATTTGTTATATGAGAGATAGAGCTGCTGTCAGACAGACAGATGTTCGAGAAACAGCAACTTAACTTCATTAGGATTATTTCAGAAGCTAAAGGTCTAGTTCTGTTTCCTCTGTCAAGTTTATAACTACAGTTCGTTTTGCTGCTTAAATGTCCGACTGTATCAGTCAGCTGTAGTGACATTACTGCACTTATGGAAATGTTTACAAGCAGCCTCTCTAATCATTACAGTAAATCATTATAGAAAACACCTATACATTAATACAATACATAATTTAAAGGCTCTGACACACCAACCCGACGACCGACCGTCAGCAGAAAAGGCAGTCGGACTGACTGCCTCACCAAGTTCGTCAAAAAAGTGCCTCAGAACGCATTGAAGCGCCGCCGACTTGAGCGTACGTTCTGTGCATGCGCAAGACATAATACGTCTCCATAACAGCAGGCGGCGCTAATCTGTATTGTTGCCCAAAAAATTAAAACCGGCAGCTGATTGGACGAATGCGTCACGTGGGTCTGGCTTGTCCTGAATTTCAAAGCCAGACCATAATGGCGGCTCATTCGGTATATGATCTTGTATTTTACGAAAATAGTTCACCGAAACATGTTTCTGAAAACATTTTAAGCGAGAAATAGGCCATGTAGTTGCTGAATCTGTCTTCATTTCAGATCGACAAAGGTCAGTTTAAAAGATTTTGAGAGGCGTTCGTCACGCTCATCCCGCTCGTCATTTCCGGTAATTGGTCATTGAGTCCGACTGCCCACTGGCCGATTCAACAAGTCAAATTGGCCCAAATGAATACCGACGGCTCCTCCGATTGACGACAGCACGGAACACACCAATCAAACTTGGCTCACCGACCTTGCCAGACTGTCCGATGGCCGATAATCGGGTTGGTGTGTCAGCACCTTAAAAAGCAATGTAGCCTGCAGGGACTGCCATGTCCATGCGGGTCTCTAAATCAAAAATAATTCATTCAGGCGGGTGGAAGGTGGAAGATATAAAGCTTACAGGCGGATTCGGATGAAGAGCTGATCTACACTTTAATAATAGATGCGTTTGTGTGTAGGCTATATAATATATAGGCTATTATAAATATATGTGTGTGTGTGTGTGTGTGTGTGTGTGTGTTAAATACAACAAATTAAAATGTACGATCCCTGTACATTCTTATCACATTTTGCCACTTTGTGAATTGAATTCGAAGTAGCTATAGAAGTTGTCATGAACACTTCTGCTCCTCTGACAGAGAACATAAAATCCAGTGTATGACAACACAATGAACAGCTGATGCAGTTGTGCTGCACGTCATATTTAATTGACGTCGCTTTTAATGACTGCCCCAAGGCAGGGATGTCTTGTGTTTGTTAAATGCCTGTTGCCTCGACTCCTCTCTCCTTGAGTCTCTTCCTCGACTCCTCGGCTTGAATCTCCTCTTCATACTAAGACGCAAGGAGAGGAATTAAGAAGAGGAATCGGGGATGCACAAACTGGGAATTGGGAAAGGGCTACTGATGCTGAGTTAGCTACTGTATGCCTATTGCATTTGACATTTTGTCCTCTGGCTTTATTGAACAATTGTGTCATTGCCTTATGCCAGTAAGAGGTCACGGACAGTGTGAAATTACTAGAAATGGCTCTCCCCTAAAGCACTAATTAGTGAGCTTGGAGGTTTTATAGCTTTCTAGAGGAGCTTTCCGCTTCAAGAATTTTTGGCCTTGTTTACACGCGTTTACCATGGCAACAGAGTTACAGCAATTTAATAGTTGATTGGGTGTTGGCTAGCAGTGAGACTTTCGTTGTTTCCACATAGAGATGTGTTTTGTCTGTTAACTCCCTATCAAAACACAGGATCAACAAAAAGATGGTCAGCAGTGTTCCAGCTATTTAGTCTCAGATTTGGCTTGGGCTTGAAGCGGGAGGCTCATCATTTCCACATGTAAAGAACACAATGTTTACTATTCATGTTCTGTCATATAGTATGTTGTAATCAGCTGAAGATATTAAGTGCTTTGTTCTTTCATACAGTATCTACAGTACAACAGTGTGCTCTTTGAAAGCTTAAAAGATCACACATCACACACTGTAAAGACAACAGATAATTTTCTTTTTTCATCCTAATGCTCCTTAAAAATATAGATTTTTCTTTTCTAAATCAGAAAAAGGAGAAAGATAATAGCTCATACTGTAAAGTGTGAGCCAAAGAAGAAATTAAAAGTAAAACCAGCAGCATGTGCATGGCTCAGTGCAGGGGAACTTAAATGCAACATGGTGGACTTACCATATTCTATTTCCATTGTACTTTTCCTCCCTTGGCTGCTTTATCGACCTCATGTCAGTCTGTACAGCAGAGGAACAACAAGGAGAAGTGAAGCCCAAGTGAAGCCAGGCTACTCTTACTTATTTATGTATCTATTTCTGTATTTATTCATTACCCCCTCTGCTTGCAGAGTTCCCAGTTGCGGGTTGCCTTTCGATCCAACTGTGAGCAGCATGAGAATTGTATTTCCATTGCTCGTAGAAATCAGACAAAACATAAAATGTATACGGAACAGATCCATATTCCTGCTTTAAGCTTAACGTGCCTAAAGCATAGGTATTTCCTAAATAAAAGCCTTGCATTATATTGTTTTTCCTGCAGAGCATCAGAGAAACTTTACTCATTCTTTTTTTTCGCATGTTGCCCATGTCCATATCTTACCATGCTGTGGTTGTCGAATATTACATATTGCCTGTTAGTATTTGAATGTTGCTGTGGGCCACCTCCGCAGGTGGAGTGTGTGTTCTTTGGGCTTTTGTCTTGAGAGCAAAGGAGGTTACACAGTAAACCTGCAAGCACCAGATGTTACACAGCGCTTGTGACCTGTCTCTTTCTCTTTCTCTTGCTCTCGGTCTCTCCTCCTCCACCTTCACATCCCTGCTGTCTGTCTGTCAGCACTTTCCCAGTGGTGGTGTGAGACATGGCGTCAGAGTGCCTGGGCTGCCAGCTTCTGCCAGCTCACGCTGTGACCTCCAGCCCTGCCACCTCAGCTATGCGTGCCAATGCCACAGCAGGCCACTACTGGGCATTTATACTGAGTCGACAGCCTTTGCCAGGAGAAGAGTTTTTTTATGTAGTTTGGACCATTTTGAATAGCATGCCTATTGTAATGGTAGAAGGGACAATAACCTTTTCTTAACAGAAGAAAGACTCCTAACAATTGATCTGGCAGACATGATTTTTTTTACTGGAATACTGGCCATTTTTATGATTCAGCCATACATACTTTATTTCACATTACTGTAAAAATATTGTATATATACTGAAAAATTATTCACAACATATTGTGAGACTAAGTAGCGGGGACTATGATAAGTGCATTTTAAATGCATAGACTAGAAGCACTGAAAGAAAACGGCAGTAGAAATTAGGGCTAAAATGTGTCTGAAATGCATTGAGTATCAAAAAGTTACAAGAATCAAATGCTTCATCAGATTATTGGGCGTTTCCCTTCTCTATTCTTTGAGCCGATATGTCCTTACCTAAAACAGTTATTAACTTTAGGCAAACTTTATTTACCACAGATTAAAAAAAGGGGTTAAAACATGTTTGTTTTCCCCAAACTCAGGCAAGGTATCAGCACCTCAACTCTAGTACCAATATCTAAAACTCTAAATTGATAGCCAGCCCTAGTTGAAATTTGATTAGTTCCACAGACTTTGTGGCATCATCTCAGTAATGTTGGATACCAGTAGTATCCATGACAGACATTGAGTATAACCGCATATTAGTCATCCCAGTGTCTTGGTCAGTGTGTCTGTCCTGTGGCTGGAGATGAGAAGTGTGTATTGACTAGTTTAGGGATGAGCTGAGGATGAGATGATTGTCTCCGCCGTGCACCTGGGTGATAAGAAGGCAGCTCATGTCCTTCTTTGCTATCAGGCCCAACAGCCACAATATAACTCCCCTCCATCGTCTTCAAGGCCCCCGTCCTTCCCAGCTAACCCTGGCCTTAGGAGCTCCTTAGGGAGCGCTGACTCAGGTGACTGGGTTTTAAACACCCCCCTCTCTTCATCTTCTACGGCTTGAGTATGACCTTGCCTCCACCCAGAGAAAGAATGGGGGAGGGGGTTAAGGGAGGGCAGAGGTGGGTGGGGATAGGGCTAGGCCCTCATTAGCCCAAGCTGAGGCGGGACAGCTCAGGAAAAGTGCGCTAATTACCCCACTAACAACGTCCTTGCCTTAATGGCTTAAAGCGGCCACTTCACCATGAGATAATAACCCCATCACCTCTCTGAGAAGTTCAGGATGGCATTATCATGATCACTTTAAATGATGGGCAGAAGGTGGTGTTATAACGCAGCTAGCTGGTTGATGGATTTGGCTGCAGTTTCTCACCGTGGGGCGTGTAACTGCAGTGTGTGTGATATGTGTTTTGTTGGAGTCACTGGGTGACGCAGATACATTATTACAGTATATGACTTTAAGCACTATTTAAAAAAAAAACTGCATTTCTTTTCTTTTTGAAGAAAACCATTGGGCTCTCAGACACAAATAGCTACTCATTTTAGCAAGTTACACTCTAAAAAAAACAAGTCTATCATTAGTCTAAAAAGTTTGCAGTCACAGTCCAATCAAGCATCTCCTTGCTTAGCAACCAGTGGTGATTGTTTTGTCTGAGACTGTTTTCTGAGTCATTGGTTATCTGTGACTGAAAGGTGACTGGTGAAGCCAGCATGGCCAGCATTAGGCCCTCCACACTTTCCTTCATCTTTTCTGTTAGCGTGTGGAAAACAGCTTGGCGACCGACAGCCTGACATTACAGCAGGAGCCTGTAATCATGGGACTGTAAAAACCCAAATCCAGCAGCCGCAAACAGTGTGGCCTCGTCATAGTGGTGGCAGCTAAGAACCATTCACCGCTTCTGTCCCATAAACTGTGCTTGCTGTGTCATACCAGACCCCCTTCATAGAGGATTCTGCTTTCAATAAAGTTGCCAGTTAAGCCTAAAAACGAGATTCCCGCTGACACGAGAGGATGCTGATGCCATCAAACTGACATGTTTAAATACTGCATGTTTTTAGGCTTATTTTGTGGACAAAATGATAGAGAACATGAAGTTTCCTATTATTTTGGGCTTTGGAACTCTCTTCCATGTAGCATATATGTCACAGTCATTCAACAATAAATGATATTTAGAATGTAACCTAACAAATATTCAGCCCTTTACCTCTCCTACCCCACAAGCTGTTTGCCATTACACTGTGACTATACTGCACGGCTGCTATACTCCCCTCAAACTCCAAGCGCCAATTTCCCATCATTATGCCATTTAATGTGATCAGGATGGTAATCAGATTGTAAATGAAATAGTTGTTTGGGTCTACTGGTGTGGGGAGGTTAGAAAGGCGGCTGGTGAAGCCTTTGGAAGGCCAGAGTGGCTCCAACCAGATAGGCCTAATCTGTAAACCCTCCCCCTGCTTCTTCTTTGGGTGCTGAAGGGAAGGACAGTTTGAGAGACTCCTGTGGACAGTTGACTGTTGTGAAGGACCTCCTGTTTAAGTGTAGGCATGACAATAGAAAAGAAGACCTAAAGCCCAGTGTCATATAACAGATTCATTGTGCTGTCTTTCAGCTATTACATTCCTAATTAGTAAGTAAGACCTGTTTAAGGCTTGATGGATATTTTGTTTTTCATAATCTGTCTTCTCAAATGATTCAATTGCCATATTTCTCTAAAACAACAGTTAGTGGCCTGGTTTAAAAAGAGCCATAATCAGGTTTTGAGCTTCTAAACTACTTATGAGTTGTGAATATGTTCGTTAATACATCTTAGCGTGTGGAAGATGAGTAGGGATGAGACCCAAAAGTGCTGGATGCGGTAGTCTGTCAGAGTGTATTACACACCTCAGAGCTAAGAGCCGGTTGACAGCCACTTGTAGCTGCTGACTCTGTGTGGAGCTATGCATGTTAGAGAGATGTCTGGATGGCGGATTTCTGTGGTAAGTAGTGTGTGAAATAGTAAGAATTTATCAGCTCCTCTATCACGCACCTGTTTGGATTGCGTTGTGGAATTAAGCTTGTTTGGGGCTGCTTTTTAAATGTGTTCATCCTTTCTTTCCTCTGTGTGTGTGTTTGTGCGTGTGTGTTACAGTCGTGACAGTGACCTCTCTACAATCATCTCCAACCTGCACCACACCAGACAGCACGGCATGCCCGAGGGCCAGTCAGCCTCTGACCACAACACCAGTACTGGACACACAGGTAGGAGATGCTGTGTCTGTGTGTGTGTGTGTGTGTGTGTGTGTGTGTGTGTGTGTTTAAAGTTTTGTCAGGATGTCTTCTTTCTTTTTCGTTCCTTTTTTATTCTTTCCCCCTTTCTTTCTTTGCATCCAGGCTAATGAAATATCCCCCTTTACATCACCTGCAACATACATACACATTCCATTACTCATTTAATTTACCCTAATTTGTGTGATTTGGGGGAATTTAACATAAGCTTATTACTAATTCCTGAAGGTCGCTCTCAAGTTGATTACTTAATGTTCTTCCCACATTCTCTGCCGCACTCCAGGATTTTTTGTTAAACCCCCTGTTTTAAATTACTTCTGAATAAATAGCTTTGTTTGCTTTTAATCCAGTTTCATGTGAGCAGAGGAACCATGGTGTGCATGGGCTAAGAGCTTTTCTTACAGCTTACAGACAGAACACAGACAGCATTTAATCACAGCTATTTGTCAAGTAGGTTGTTTGAGTATATTGTGCCGGCATCAAAAACATATGTTTGTAAAACAGCTTCTGTGGATATCACTATTCAGCGATCAACCTGTACTGGATGTTTCTGCCACAATGGGTTAGTTGTACCTATTTTCATGACATACTGTATGTTTGTGCCGTGTGCTGTATCCCAACAAGGTATGATTGAAGTCAAAAATTATTTATAAGCAACCCAAACATATTCATATTATTGCATATTTAAAGTTTTATATTTTGTTTTGTTTTGAAGTGGTATATAAGTCACACTTAGGTCCTGAGTTTTGTGGAGGAGTATGAAATTTGTCTCAATGCTGATGTTGGCACGGATTTTACAATACATTCCAATGTTGTTGTAGGCTCTTTTTCCACATTAAAATGTCTGCCAGGAGGTCTTTTCTCAATGCTCTCCTATATGTAAGTCAATTTCATATGAATTATAGTAATTTTTCTCATTGTAAACAATAATAGTTAGAATTTGTTCTAATATCGGCTGACTTTTGACTTTTTATGAAAAGAGAATCAGCTTAATTGAATACATTCCATCAGAATCATCAAAACATATATATTCTCCCCCTAATTAAATAATCAGTTGTCTTTTTATCAGTGAGGACTATACCCTTGCTCCCTTTTTGCCCTGGGATTGACCCTGTCTATTTTTATACTATTCGCCAGAAGCACAGCTAGTGCCATTATCAGTCCAGACCCAACACCTCCATACCCTCTCTCTGTGTGCTCATCTCCTCTGTCTGCCAGATTAATTGTCCATACGGTGCCTGTGATATCAGGCAGTGTGGATGGAAGGTGGAGGGTATTAGACTGCTCAACAGCCCGCCCCCAGCCAGTGTCTTAAATCCCAGTTTGGGACGGATTTCCACCCAAATACCGGCCTAATCAGCCGCTAAACTTAATGGAGAAATCAGAGCCCTGAGTATTTATCTTAATGGAGAAAGACACTAGGGGAAAGAAGTGGGTGGGTGGGGGTTGAATGAGGAAGGGGTGAGCACAGTGTGGCCTACGCCAAGGGGGGTCCAAGACCCTAAAATCTGTCGGTTTGAGCATTTAAGGGAGATTTAACAGGCTGTCTAAGCCGCTCGCTCCGTGTCTGTAAACAAGTCCAATCCGATCAGCCACTGGCTCTAATTCTGTCTGCCAGTGAAATTAGACGCACAGACGTTCACAAACACACAATTACACACAAATAACACATAGTTATACAGATGCATGCCAACGCAAAATCAACACAGGTTCAAATTTGCTTCCAAATACATAGGTTGGTGTAATGTGTACGAAGTTTTAGAACAGTGGATTATTTGACTGAGCCCGTAAATGCAGCTCTCTGTCTATGATATTGAGTTTACTCTGTTCTGTCAGTCAACTATCCTATTTGACTTATCCTTGAAAAGTGTTTAATGTAATTCAATGATCTGTGGAGGGAGAGAATCTGAGAGACAGTAGAGAAATTAAGGATAAGAGAAACAGAGATACAGTGATGGAAGAAACATTTTGGCAATACAGAGACAGAGGAAAGAGAGATGAATGAGTGCTGTGGTGGTATCAGGGGAGGGCAGGCGGCAGCTATGGCGGCGGACAGCTCTCTCGTGTGTGTGTGTGTGTGTGTGTGTGTGTGTGTGTGTGTGTGTGTGTGTGTGTGTGTGTGTGTGTGTGTGTGTGTGTGTGTATGTGTGTGTGTGTGTGTGGGTCAGGAGGAAAGGGAAGCACGTTTGCCGGGTCGTCTCTGTGCCGGAGTGGGCCCTAATTAAATCTGAGGGACAGACAGGAGGGCTGCCTCCCTCCTTCTCTTCTCCTCTTCATCCCTCCCTCCCTCATTCGCTCTCTCACTCCCCAGCCGCTGGCTATGGAAGGGAGGGAGGAGGGAGAGCAGGGGCGCCAACACTGAGAGTCTGGCTGCCTGTGGAGACTGTAAACCGTGGCTCTGCGGTCAAACCAGAGACTCAAACAGGCAGATAAGGTGTTTTTGGACCGCCACTCTCTCTCTCTCTCCTCTGCTCCCTGCACTCAGACTTCCAGAGGCAGTTACAGCCTGTGTGTGTGTGTGTGTGTGTGTGTGTGTGTGTGTGTGTGTGTGTGTGTGTGTGTGTGTGTGTGTGTGTGTGTGTGTGTGTGTGTGTGTGTGTGTGTGTGGTTGGGGGTTGTAGCAGTGGTTTTGGGCTTGAGCAAATTTTTGTGTGTGTGCACCTTTCCGTGTGTGGCTTTAAATGCCTGGTTTTTGATGTTTGCTTGCGTGTGAGTCTGCAGCCCAGCGTGTTTGTGCAAGACCTTTTTTTTCAAACTGATTGTGAGTGAGCATTGCTTTCAAAGTATTACCAGCTAGTTATTACACAATTAGCAAAGAAACAAAAGTAAACACTTCAGGATTTCTGATAGCTGATTAGCTTTGTCATACAGATGCAAAAAAGGGAAATGTGGGTTGTAAATATTTTAAAACATCCCACTGCTTAACAGGAATGTAATTGTACTGCCATAACAAAATAGCTTTTCATGGTTATTGTTCATGAAGCAATGCTAATGCTTCTGTCAAGGTGCCAAAAAAAGCTTCTAAGTAGTGAAAATACATACTTTTTTCTACCAGAAAGTCCTGTTTCTTTAGTTTATCATATCACTGCCATCCTCAGTGCTCAACATTCAGTGGTGTTTTTGTTTTAGCATTTCATTTTACATATTTTTTATTTTGGTCAAACTACTTTTTTTCTGCTCGTTGACATTTAGAGTAATGCATTGCTAAGTAACACTTAAAATGGCATTGTTACATTTTCAGTACTGACATCAGTTAGTGAACTTGTGAAACGTGTTACTTTGGTTTTAGATAGAAATTCAACAGATGACAGACAAATGAACACTGGGATAACAGACACAGAACGATTAGACAAAGAAAGCAGTCATTTAAAAATGGCAGAAAACACCAAGTGATTAAAAACGTATATTACCTTAACTTTTTTTATAACGCGAGAGGTTGATTGTTTTGGTCCATCAATGTTTTTTCCATTTTGATTGACTTGACTAACTAAAAAGTGACTTGTGCTGTCTAGTTCTAGCTTTTATCAGATAATAATGTAATCACATTATGATTAAGACAAAGTTATTAGTAATTTACAACTTCATAACAATGGTTGCAATAACTAATAATATACGTTTATTAAATATTTTTTTTGTATTACATATATACTGCGTTGCAAAGGGGGCATTTTTTTATGTGACAGTGTGACAGATTTTAACTTAAAGGTCAGCCATATTTTAGTCAGTAGACTACCTGTACCAATCTTCTCTTCCCATGATTTTCTCTTCTTCTTCTTTAGTTGCGTTCTTCGTTCTCCACCTCTCTTAGGCCCTGTTTACACGATGACGCTCGCGGGTGAAAACGAAAAAATATTTTATCGGATGTGCCTTTCGTTTATACGACGACGGTGTTTTTGGGGCTTAAAAACGCGAAAAAGTGAAACCACCTTCCAGAGTGGAAATCTTAAAAAAACGCTCCACCGTCGCGTTACCGAGAGACGAGAAAAAGGCGTCCAGGTAGTCTGTTGTTACAGGCTACAGAAATTATAGGCTCCTGTTATCTAAAAGATTTTCAATGTAATGGCTCAATATTTAAATGATTTCGACAATGTGGATAAGGTTGTCATAGTTCGATGACCATATGTAGGCTATTCATTTGAGCCAGAGTAGGCTACAACGTTGCGGATGAAGAGAAAGAGAGAGAGCGAGTGGCAGCGGCCAGCGGGCAGAGGAGGGTCTGCTTCAGCCTCCTCTGCCCGCTGCCTCTAGCGCTCAAGCAGCGGCTGAAGGGCTGCGAGGCTCAGGATATTGGTAGTGCTCCCGTGGGTGCTGTGCTGTGGAGGAAGGTTCTACCTAGGCGCACAACCTTGGTGGTGTTGTGTGGCAGTGCCACCTAGCCGCCTGGCATGCATACTACATCGAATTTCACACACTTTTGCGTCACCATATGCATGCAGATTTCCCCCCCAAAACTCTTGTCTAAACGCAGAATAAAAAGTGAGAACGCAACGCCACTTCTGCGTTTTCTCTTCAGATCGTTTCCGTCTAAACATAGCCTTAGTTTCTCTCTTCCTGCTAAAAAGAGAAACAATGTTACTGTGTGTGCAGTCACACACGTTAGAGGTGGCGCATCCTCTCCTCGGCGTGAATAGAAGTGCCTCTCTCCCCATCTCCATCACCCACCCCCATTCCTCCCCCATCCTCCCCTCCCTCTCTCAGCTGCATCGGCCTGTAAGCCAATCAATGGCAGGGCTTTCAGGGCCGGCGGAGGCCCCGGCGCACGGAGGGGGGATCAATAAGTTATTAGCACCATTCTGTCAGCTGTAATGTGGAGATTGATCGGGGGGCTGCGGCTGGCGGCCCACCCCACGTCCCCGCCTGTCACTCCCCCCCTTCTCTCCACACAGCCCCCCCTCCCCGGCCTGATAAAGATGACAGATTAACGGAGTAAGAGAGGAATTAAGGAGTCTGGCTGTCTGAGCTGTCACCACGCTCCATGGGATGGAGAGTGGAAAGGAAGAGGACTAAAGTTTGAGGGAGGAGAGGAAATCAGAGAGTAAGAAAGAAAGAGGAACGCCTGATGGTTTGCCCTGGTGGTGTCACATGAAGAGAAATGGTTTACGTCCTGCTGTTTCCTCTTTCTCTATCTGTCCCTCTGTTTTCATCCCTCTTTTCTCTCAGTGGGAGGAACAGCAGACAAGGGGGAGGTTTACTAGCAAGGAGGAGCTGAGGCAGAGGCTAGAATATTGGGTGGTCGGAAAAAAAAGTTTGTTGACCAGGAATGGAATAAACAGAGCTATATCAGAGCAACTAATGCTATTTGCACCTTATTATTGCACTCTTTTGACAGGTAAATCACAGTCAACTCCTGACTCCATAACCACTAATTCTTCAGGAATATTAAGGTGGTAGGGAAATGCTCGGGGTAGTAACCTTGACTGTAAGCAGTGTTAGTGGGAGTAAAAGGGTTAGCATAGTCGCTAGCAGAGCTCAGGGTTTGGCATTAAAAGGGAGCGCCGGTGCTCTAAGAAGCCCCATTTAATTGGCTTTAAAAGCTTTCCGCCCTCAAATCTCTGGCCCTCGGGCACTCGCTCAGTAGACGCAGTGTCTTGAGTGAGGTCGGCTCAAGACACGACTCGTGTGTGTTTGATCATGAGAGGCTCTTGGTGTGTGTGTGTGTATGTGTGTGTTTTTTGATAGAAGAGGGGGTTTAACTAATGGGGGTGCTCTCTGTCTTTGTTAATATTCCACTAATAGGATAGATGGAAACCTTTTTGTGTGTTTCTTCTTTTTTTTAAAGGACCAGTGAAAGAAATATACTGAACATGCTATGAAAATGAAAAGAAAATGAACAGAATGACATATCACAAAGGAGATGACAAAAAAAGTAGAAATTGTGAAAGACATTGCGTGTGTGCGTGCATGCACTTGTCGTCCCCCCCCTCTCTCTCTCTCACTCACTCACACACACACACACACACACACACACACACACACACACACACACACACACTGTCTTCTAAAGATGGTATAGGGTAAAGGGAGTGGATTTCCTCAGGACCTGAGAGGCAACATCAAACACTGGATCATTAGTGAACCTCCCCCCTCACCCTCTCTCGTTTGCTCGCTCGCCCTCTCATCAACATCAGGGCTCCTTCAGGAGCCCAACAAAATCCAGAGTCCTGTCTTAATGTTTTTCTGTCTCTTTCCCCTCCTTGTCTGTGTCTCGTTAAAGAGAAGAAAGAGCATAAGTTTGGTTGATATGTTAAGGGTTAAAGGTCAGCCTCCACTACAGCTTCGCTGTCTGCCCGTTGCTAAGGTAACAATAATATCAGAGGTGGACACATGACAGAAATCGCTAAATGTTGTTTGTGAGAAAGAGAAAGGAGGAAAGCAGTTGCTTTTGTGGCTTGGCTGTCTGTGTAGAGGAAGAAACAGAGTCAGAGAAAAGGAGCAGTGCATGAGATAGAAGTAGAAAGAGAGAGAGAGAGATAGAGCTATGACAAACAGCTTTTTCCTTCCTGCCGGCACTGCATGCGATGTGCTCTGCATCCCCTCTCTCTCTGATTAGGCCCGTATTGATTTGAGGTGTGTTTGAGGGGGGTGGGGGTGAGGCGATTGGGCGGGAAGGAACACAGGGATGAGAGGGGAGGAGAGGAGGAGGAGGCAGTAGGGGGTGCTGTAATTGTACACTAGATGCTCCTCTTTGGTGGCAGGGGAGGAGGTAGGGGGAGAACAGGGAGGAAGAGACGAGGGAGGGTGTTAATAGGAGGAGGTTTCGAACACACCTAGAGGAGAAAGAGAAGGAAGCAGATGGAGAAATTAGACAAGAAGATCAGAAGTAAGTTTATGAGGGGAGGACAACAACCAGAGAGAAGGGAGTAAAACTAAAAGTAAAGACATGATAAAGACATAATGTAAGCTGAGTGGGATTTCCCAAGCAGCTGAGAGGCTCTCATGCAATTTAGTTCAGTCAGAGGCTTTTGTGCCAACATCTGGAAAAAGAGAAGAAAGAAAAGAAAAGAGAGAGGAAGAACAGTGAAAACACTTGAGAACAGACAGTTGGAAAGAGACGTTGGAGGAGACACAGAAAGACAGAACCCTCCTCCCTCCTCTTTTAAATAGACACACACACACACACACACACACACACACACACACACACACACACACACACACACACACACACACACACACACACACACACACACACACACACACAAATGAGCCGGGCAGATCTGTCAGTCACAGCGTTACAGGCCACCTCTCATATCTGACAGAACAGGCACATCTCCAGACACCCGTGGTTCGCTTCACTCGCTCTGTTTCTCTCTTTTTCTCCACCTATCACTTTGTTTTTCTCTTTGGCTCCTTTTCACACTCTCTTCTAACTCTGCATTTCCGAAGCAGCCGCCATGTATACAGGTAGGCATAGAGCAGAGCTGCAATATCAAGCTTTTACTTCGGTCTTTTTACTGACGGCTCTTTCTCTTATTGTGTGTTTACAGATGACCTTTTAGGCAAGAGAAGAAGCTTCTCTCCCAACAGCAGCAGCGAGTGTCCCTCTGACAAGAAGCCTCGTAGCGTATCCCCCAAAGGTAAGACCACGTAGAGTATTTGTGTGTTGTGATGTTACAGATGTGCTTGGACGTGTATTTTCTATAAGGAAACAAGTGAAAATTGTAGGAAGAAGACAGGATGGCTGAGTGTTAAAGTGAAGGAGAAAGTATGGAAGCTGCAGAGTGAAGAAGAGGGAGACACAGGACACATGTACACTGCATTGCACACACACACACACAGTGTCTCAGTATGTCACATACTTAAAGACACATTTCCATTCCTCTCTCTTACACACTTACAGTTGCATACACATGCACGCACACACATCAGGGAAAGTAAAATTTCCAAAACATAGTATTTTCTCACATACATTTAATGGTATGGAATAGGGGTGTTACGATTCTCCACGATTCAATTTGACTTTAGATTTTGAGGTCACGATTCGACTTTCGATTCAAACATTTCTTTTCAGCAGTGACGGCAATGCCACAATAGGAGCCACGAGATGGCAGAAGGGTTCTTTATATCAACAGTTTGACTTTTTCAAAACGAACAAGGTGCAAGGGAAAGCACTATTAGTTTACAGAGTTGCAATTGAACACACCATGAAGTACCATCGGAGCCCACATGCTTTCGTTCGTTCGTTGTTTGTTTACATAACTCACTCATGGGGAAGGCAAAATGTTGCCACACCGGTGACTTCAGGGAAGCAGGAGGATTTTCCAGTTCTATTTCTCCGATATCTCTGACTCCGGCAGTGGCCATTGTGTCTGGAAAAGAGCAGCTGCAGGATACTGGTAAGCTTAAGTTACCCTGTGTCTTTAGCTGCATGCTACAAGCCGGTAAACTACGCTGTGACGTGCGCAAGTAGGTGGGGGTGGAGAGAAAAAAAAAGCACAACTGGGGTGAATCGTCGATCCTGCTTCTGATTTCGATAGTCAAAATCGAAAGCTTATTTTGATCAATTTTTTATTTAAAATCAAAATCATGACACATCTAGTATGGAACCATCAAGACAGTTTTAGTTTTACCTGCTGATTTTTGTCTCTGAGATTCTGCTGCTACCCCAATAAAATGGATGTTTTGAGCACCACAAAAGGAGAATTTGTGGTGCTCAAAACATTGAGAAATGACATTTAAAAACTTGATTTGAACAGTTTTCATTGGGACTACATCTGCCGTAGAAAATAGTCCCAAAGCAAACTGACACTTAACAGGAAGACAGAACATTGGTGGTTATTTCTGATTTCCTCCAAAAGCAGCACATACAGTAATATAATATGTAAATGATATAATAGCTTAAATAATAGCCCCTGTAGATTGAATCATATGGTTTTTGCAGCTGATTCCTAATATACACACTTTGTTACCTTTTCATCTGCTCTCTACATGAAAACAACATAAATAACGGATCTTAAGAAGGCAAACGTTGGCAATACAATGCCCCTCTGTAATGCTGCAATCTGGTCGCCGTCCTCTATTATTCATATCTCCCTCATGTGGCGTGAAACCAGGCGCCCAGCATGGAGGCAGCACAGCCACCGGGCCTGTCCCTCTGGGCTCCTGATGAAGACTTCCTGACTGATGCATTATACAGCAGGCCAAACCGCAAAACCAAGGGCAGCTCACCACACATCCAGCCTCATCTCTTGCAGACACCTGAACAACATGCATATACTGTACACACACGCCAGGAGCGTGTGTAAGCCAAACAACATCATCAGCACACATACAGTGGTACAAATAGATATGATTATTTGACAACACCAGGCTGAGCGTTGACCTTTGCCCTCTGGGTGACCTTTGACTTACAGCAGCCTCTTCCTCTGTGTAGAGAGGCAATCATTCCTGGCCATTATAGTCTTACTTATACACAACCGCGTGTGTGTGTGTGTGTGTGTGTGTGTGTGTGTGTGTGTGTGTGTGTGTGTGTGTGTGTGTGTGTGTGTGCACGTCTTGCATATATTCTGTCCTTGCTGTATATTTGCATAAGGGAGACAGTTATAGAAGAAGTGCATTTAAGCCATTTCAAAACTGAATCTGATCCTGTGTCTTAACCTTGAGCTCTGTACACACTCAAACCCTGACTCTGCACCTGTATGTGTGTTTCTATGCATATCTTCTTGCCTCCTAGTTTGGCGACAGACATTATCCTTTAATGACTAATGCAGGTGGAGAAATAGCTTGAGTGAGAGAGACAAAGAGGGTAGCGTTTGGATGCCGCTGTGTAAATGATGTCTGTTTTTCTTTCTGTTACAAAGTCGGCACCCCCTGCTGTGTTTAGAGTGCGAGAAAACTTCAGACAGTTGCGCGTGCACACATACACACAAACACATACACTTGAGGTGGATTAGCTGGAGCTTGGCAGTGGAGACAGAGATGCTTGCTTGCGTGCTTGCTCCCCCACCACCCGCACCTCCAACCCACCTCAGCGCCACTCCTGCTCGCCTGCCCGGGGCCAGGCTCAGGTTTCAATAAGGAGGAGGGTGGTAAAAATAACCCCTGCTTTCCTCTGCTTCTCCCTCCTCATCATCCTCTTTCTCCCTCCTCTAACTCCCAAACCAACTCCCCATATCCCCCACCACCCTTAGATCATGTTACTATTGACAGAGAGAGGGAGGAGGGAGGTCAGAGAGAGAGATTAAGTGTGGGGACTGACAGCTGGATAGATATCATACACCATAGCATCTTCACAACACCTTAAACACAGCACAGCAGTTCTACATGCACATACACACATAATGGAAGAAGCTGAGCCTTTTTTTGTAGTCTGCATTAAAAAAGTCAAAATACAGTACAATAAACCGCCCCATATTTAACATTATCACCCTACAGTATGCAAACATCACTGCATGGTTACTGCTGTTCTTTCTGTCAGAGAAATAGTGAGTTGGTGCTAGTGTCGGACTCAGACCATTAACAATGCATGGCTGTATGTGAGGTTTCCAGTCCTTCAGTACTATTATCCTAATGAATAATCTGTGTACAAGCATGTTTTCTGGCTAATATTTGAGGAAGCATTCCCTTTAGAGAGTGCCATAATCATCAAAAAAATGCAAGATAGAAAGTGTATAAAATTATATCTGGGTAATCTTTTGCTCTCTGTTTTTTACAATGGCAATGTGTCAGGATTGCATTTTGTGATATTTTTTATTTTTTTTAAATGCATAATTATTAGTCGTTATCGTAAAGCTACACCTATATTATAATCCAAAATTAAAATAAAAAAATAAAACATTCCTTCCCTCCAAATTGTCAAATACCTCCGAGTGCTCAGATTTACTCAAATTAAATGTTGGTGTTTAAGCATAGACACTGTTCAGAAAGTATTGGGTATTCAACTACAAACTTTCCAAATGTGTGACCTCTGGCTGCTTGAATCTGCGTAGTAAATTTGATGCGTTGAGTATGAGCTTGAGGCAAATTCCTCACAATCATGACTGACATGGAGATAAATGTAGACGTGGATG